>NW_027004029.1:102500-155995 GCF_036934945.1 Oncorhynchus masou masou
AAACGGTGTGTGTATTGTCTTTCTCCCTCTATATATCTCTCTCTATAAACGGTGTGTGTATTGTCTTTCTCCCTCTATACATCTCTCTCTATAAACGGTGTGTGTATTGTGTGGTTCCAGCTGGTGAGAAGAAGATGATGGTTCCTTCGTCTACAGCAGGAGGTCAGCAGCTCTACTCCCAGAACTCTCCCTTCCAGCCTGGACACTCTACCAAGAGCTTCAGGTACACACACCTCTCTGTGGGTCTCTGTGGGTTGTGTGTGGGTCTCTGTGGGTCTGTGTGTACGTGCATGCATGCACATTAGCGTGTGTGTTTAAAGTTGAAAGCCGTGGGGAAAGACAGGGCCACAGGTGATGGTTAAACAACTGAGCAGACTAGAGTTGACAGATGTGAACAGTTAAATGTGTTGTTAAAGTATAAACTAAATATGACCGTCTGCATGGGGTCTATTTAAAGGCTCTCATGTCACACATTTACTTGGAATGCTGTCTGTCTGTCTGTGTGTTTTACACAGCTCCTCAGTGATCCATGTCCCGGGGGTGAACGATATCCAGCCGTCGGGATCGTCCAATCAGAACCTAGCTCAGATCTCCAGACAGCTCAACCCAGGACAGGTGGCCTGGACTGGCAACAGACCCCCGTTCTCTGGCCAGGTACACACACACATACACACACACACAGGACTAACAACAGACCCTACCTTCTCAGGCCAGGTAAAACACACACAGGACTAACAACAGACCCTACCTTCTCAGGCCAGGTCTCTCACACACAGGACTAACAACAGACCCTACCTTCTCAGGCCAGGTCTCTCACACACAGGACTAACAACAGACCCTACCTTCTCAGGCCAGGTCTCTCACACACAGGACTAACAACAGACCCTACCTTCTCAGGCCAGGTCTCTCACACACAGGACTAACAACAGACCCTACCTTCTCAGGCCAGGTCTCTCACACACAGGACTAACAACAGACCCTACCTTCTCAGGCCAGGTCTCTCACACACAGGACTAACAACAGACCCTACCTTCTCAGGCCAGGTCTCTCACACACAGGACTAACAACAGACCCTACCTTCTCAGGCCAGGTCTCTCACACACAGGACTAACAACAGACCCTACCTTCTCAGGCCAGGTCTCTCACACACAGGACTAACAACAGACCCTACCTTCTCAGGCCAGGTCTCTCACACACAGGACTAACAACAGACCCTACCTTCTCAGGCCAGGTCTCTCACACACAGGACTAACAACAGACCCTACCTTCTCAGGCCAGGTCTCTCACACACGGGACTAACAACAGACCCTACCTTCTCAGGCCAGGTCTCTCACACCAGGACTAACAACAGACCCTACCTTCTCAGGCCAGGTCTCTCACACACAGGACTAACAACAGACCCTACCTTCTCAGGCCAGGTCTCTCACACACAGGACTAACAACAGACCCTACCTTCTCAGGCCAGGTCTCTCACACACAGGACTAACAACAGACCCTACCTTCTCAAGCCAGGTCTCTCACACACAGGACTAACAACAGACCCTACCTTCTCAGGCCAGGTCTCTCACACACAGGACTAACAACAGACCCTACCTTCTCAGGCCAGGTCTCTCACACACAGGACTAACAACAGACCCTACCTTCTCAGGCCAGGTCTCTCACACACAGGACTAACAACAGACCCTACCTTCTCAGGCCAGGTCTCTCACACACAGGACTAACAACAGACCCTACCTTCTCAGGCCAGGTAAAACACACACAGGACTAACAACAGACCCTACCTTCTCTGGCCAGGTAAAACACACACAGGACTAACAACAGACCCTACCTTCTCAGGCCAGGTCTCTCACACACAGGACTAACAACAGACCCTACCTTCTCAGGCCAGGTCTCTCACACACAGGACTAACAACAGACCCTACCTTCTCAGGCCAGGTAAAACACACACAGGACTAACAACAGACCCTACCTTCTCAGGCCAGGTCTCTCACACCCAGGACTAACAACAGACCCTACCTTCTCAGGCCAGGTAAAACACACACAGGACTAACAACAGACCCTACCTTCTCAGGCCAGGTCTCTCACACACAGGACTAACAACAGACCCTACCTTCTCAGGCCAGGCCAGGTAAAACACACACAGGACTAACAACAGACCCTACCTTCTCAGGCCAGGTCTCTCACACACAGGACTAACAACAGAGCCTGCCTTCTCAGGCCAGGTCTCTCACACACAGGACTAACAACAGACCCTACCTTCTCAGGCCAGGTCTCTCACACACAGGACTAACAACAGACCCTACCTTCTCAGGCCAGGTCTCTCACACACAGGACTAACAACAGACCCTACCTTCTCAGGCCAGGTCTCTCACACACAGGACTAACAACAGACCCTACCTTCTCAGGCCAGGTCTCTCACACACAGGACTAACAACAGACCCTACCTTCTCAGGCCAGGTCTCTCACACACAGGACTAACAACAGACCCTACCTTCTCAGGCCAGGTCTCTCACACACAGGACTAACAACAGACCCTACCTTCTCAGGCCAGGTCTCTCACACACAGGACTAACAACAGACCCTACCTTCTCAGGCCAGGTCTCTCACACACAGGACTAACAACAGACCCTACCTTCTCAGGCCAGGTCTCTCACACACAGGACTAACAACAGACCCTACCTTCTCAGACCAGGTAAAACACACACAGGACTAACAACAGACCCTACCTTCTCAGGCCAGGTCTCTCACACACAGGACTAACAACAGACCCTACCTTCTCAGGCCAGGTCTCTCACACACAGGACTAACAACAGACCCTACCTTCTCAGGCCAGGTCTCTCACACACAGGACTAACAACAGACCCTACCTTCTCAGGCCAGGTCTCTCACACACAGGACTAACAACAGACCCTACCTTCTCAGGCCAGGTCTCTCACACCCAGGACTAACAACAGACCCTACCTTCTCAGGCCAGGTCTCTCACACACAGGACTAACAACAGACCCTACCTTCTCAGGCCAGGTCTCTCACACCCAGGACTAACAACAGACCCTACCTTCTCAGGCCAGGTCTCTCACACACAGGACTAACAACAGACCCTACCTTCTCAGGCCAGGTCTCTCACACACAGGACTAACAACAGACCCTACCTTCTCAAGCCAGGTCTCTCACACACAGGACTAACAACAGACCCTACCTTCTCAGGCCAGGTCTCTCACACACAGGACTAACAACAGACCCTACCTTCTCAGGCCAGGTCTCTCACACACAGGACTAACAACAGACCCTACCTTCTCAGGCCAGGTCTCTCACACACAGGACTAACAACAGACCCTACCTTCTCAGACCAGGTAAATTACACACAGGACTAACAACAGACCCTACCTTCTCAGGCCAGGTCTCTCACACACAGGACTAACAACAGACCCTACCTTCTCAGGCCAGGTCTCTCACACACAGGACTAACAACAGACCCTACCTTCTCAGGCCAGGTAAAACACACACAGGACTAACAACAGACCCTACCTTCTCAGGCCAGGTCTCTCACACACAGGACTAACAACAGACCCTACCTTCTCAGGCCAGGTCTCTCACACACAGGACTAACAACAGACCCTACCTTCTCAGGCCAGGTCTCTCACACCCAGGACTAACAACAGACCCTACCTTCTCAGGCCAGGTCTCTCACACACAGGACTAACAACAGACCCTACCTTCTCAGGCCAGGTCTCTCACACCCAGGACTAACAACAGACCCTACCTTCTCAGGCCAGGTCTCTCACACACAGGACTAACAACAGACCCTACCTTCTCAGGCCAGGTCTCTCACACACAGGACTAACAACAGACCCTACCTTCTCAGGCCAGGTCTCTCACACACAGGACTAACAACAGACCCTACCTTCTCAGGCCAGGTCTCTCACACACAGGACTAACAACAGACCCTACCTTCTCAGGCCAGGTCTCTCACACACAGGACTAACAACAGACCCTACCTTCTCAGGCCAGGTCTCTCACACACAGGACTAACAACAGACCCTACCTTCTCAGGCCAGGTCTCTCACACACAGGACTAACAACAGACCCTACCTTCTCAGGCCAGGTCTCTCACACACAGGACTAACAACAGACCCTACCTTCTCAGGCCAGGTCTCTCACACACAGGACTAACAACAGACCCTACCTTCTCAGGCCAGGTCTCTCACACACAGGACTAACAACAGACCCTACCTTCTCAGGCCAGGACCCTCAGGCCAGGTCTCTCACACACAGGACTAACAACAGACCCTACCTTCTCAGGCCAGGTCTCTCACACACAGGACTAACAACAGACCCTACCTTCTCAGGCCAGGTCTCTCACACACAGGACTAACAACAGACCCTACCTTCTCAGGCCAGGTCTCTCACACACAGGACTAACAACAGACCCTACCTTCTCAGGCCAGGTCTCTCACACACAGGACTAACAACAGACCCTACCTTCTCAGGCCAGGTCTCTCACACACAGGACTAACAACAGACCCTACCTTCTCAGGCCAGGTCTCTCACACACAGGACTAACAACAGACCCTACCTTCTCAGGCCAGGTCTCTCACACACAGGACTAACAACAGACCCTACCTTCTCAGGCCAGGTCTCTCACACACAGGACTAACAACAGACCCTACCTTCTCAGGCCAGGTCTCTCACACACAGGACTAACAACAGACCCTACCTTCTCAGGCCAGGTCTCTCACACACAGGACTAACAACAGACCCTACCTTCTCAGGCCAGGTCTCTCACACACAGGACTAACAACAGACCCTACCTTCTCAGGCCAGGTCTCTCACACACAGGACTAACAACAGACCCTACCTTCTCAGGCCAGGTCTCTCACACACAGGACTAACAACAGACCCTACCTTCTCAGGCCAGGTCTCTCACACACAGGACTAACAACAGACCCTACCTTCTCAGGCCAGGTCTCTCACACACAGGACTAACAACAGACCCTACCTTCTCAGGCCAGGTCTCTCACACACAGGACTAACAACAGACCCTACCTTCTCAGGCCAGGTCTCTCACACACAGGACTAACAACAGACCCTACCTTCTCAGGCCAGGTCTCTCACACACAGGACTAACAACAGACCCTACCTTCTCAGGCCAGGTCTCTCACACACAGGACTAACAACAGACCCTACCTTCTCAGGCCAGGTCTCTCACACACAGGACTAACAACAGACCCTACCTTCTCAGGCCAGGTCTCTCACACACAGGACTAACAACAGACCCTACCTTCTCAGGCCAGGTCTCTCACACACAGGACTAACAACAGACCCTACCTTCTCAGGCCAGGTCTCTCACACACAGGACTAACAACAGACCCTACCTTCTCAGGCCAGGTCTCTCACACACAGGACTAACAACAGACCCTACCTTCTCAGGCCAGGTCTCTCACACACAGGACTAACAACAGACCCTACCTTCTCAGGCCAGGTCTCTCACACACAGGACTAACAACAGACCCTACCTTCTCAGGCCAGGTCTCTCACACACAGGACTAACAACAGACCCTACCTTCTCAGGCCAGGTCTCTCACACACAGGACTAACAACAGACCCTACCTTCTCAGGCCAGGTCTCTCAGGCCACACACAGGACTAACAACAGACCCTACCTTCTCAGGCCAGGTCTCTCACACACAGGACTAACAACAGACCCTACCTTCTCAGGCCAGGTCTCTCACACACAGGACTAACAACAGACCCTACCTTCTCAGGCCAGGTCTCTCACACACAGGACTAACAACAGACCCTACCTTCTCAGGCCAGGTCTCTCACACACAGGACTAACAACAGACCCTACCTTCTCAGGCCAGGTCTCTCACACACAGGACTAACAACAGACCCTACCTTCTCAGGCCAGGTCTCTCACACACAGGACTAACAACAGACCCTACCTTCTCAGGCCAGGTCTCTCACACACAGGACTAACAACAGACCCTACCTTCTCAGGCCAGGTCTCTCACACACAGGACTAACAACAGACCCTACCTTCTCAGGCCAGGTCTCTCACACACAGGACTAACAACAGACCCTACCTTCTCAGGCCAGGTCTCTCACACACAGGACTAACAACAGACCCTACCTTCTCAGGCCAGGTCTCTCACACACAGGACTAACAACAGACCCTACCTTCTCAGGCCAGGTCTCTCACACACAGGACTAACAACAGACCCTACCTTCTCAGGCCAGGTCTCTCACACACAGGACTAACAACAGACCCTACCTTCTCAGGCCAGGTCTCTCACACACAGGACTAACAACAGACCCTACCTTCTCAGGCCAGGTCTCTCACACACAGGACTAACAACAGACCCTACCTTCTCAGGCCAGGTCTCTCACACACAGGACTAACAACAGACCCTACCTTCTCAGGCCAGGTCTCTCACACACAGGACTAACAACAGACCCTACCTTCTCAGGCCAGGTCTCTCACACACAGGACTAACAACAGACCCTACCTTCTCAGGCCAGGTCTCTCACACACAGGACTAACAACAGACCCTACCTTCTCAGGCCAGGTCTCTCACACACAGGACTAACAACAGACCCTACCTTCTCAGGCCAGGTCTCTCACACACAGGACTAACAACAGACCCTACCTTCTCAGGCCAGGTCTCTCACACACAGGACTAACAACAGACCCTACCTTCTCAGGCCAGGTCTCTCACACACAGGACTAACAACAGACCCTACCTTCTCAGGCCAGGTCTCTCACACACAGGACTAACAACAGACCCTACCTTCTCAGGCCAGGTCTCTCACACACAGGACTAACAACAGACCCTACCTTCTCAGGCCAGGTCTCTCACACACAGGACTAACAACAGACCCTACCTTCTCAGGCCAGGTCTCTCACACACAGGACTAACAACAGACCCTACCTTCTCAGGCCAGACTAACAACAGTCAGGTCTCTCACACACAGGACTAACAACAGACCCTACCTTCTCAGGCCAGGTCTCTCACACACAGGACTAACAACAGACCCTACCTTCTCAGGCCAGGTCTCTCACACACAGGACTAACAACAGACCCTACCTTCTCAGGCCAGGTCTCTCACACACAGGACTAACAACAGACCCTACCTTCTCAGGCCAGGTCTCTCACACACAGGACTAACAACAGACCCTACCTTCTCAGGCCAGGTCTCTCACACACAGGACTAACAACAGACCCTACCTTCTCAGGCCAGGTCTCTCACACACAGGACTAACAACAGACCCTACCTTCTCAGGCCAGGTCTCTCACACACAGGACTAACAACAGACCCTACCTTCTCAGGCCAGGTCTCTCACACACAGGACTAACAACAGACCCTACCTTCTCAGGCCAGGTCTCTCACACACAGGACTAACAACAGACCCTACCTTCTCAGGCCAGGTCTCTCACACACAGGACTAACAACAGACCCTACCTTCTCAGGCCAGGTCTCTCACACACAGGACTAACAACAGACCCTACCTTCTCAGGCCAGGTCTCTCACACACAGGACTAACAACAGACCCTACCTTCTCAGGCCAGGTCTCTCACACACAGGACTAACAACAGACCCTACCTTCTCAGGCCAGGTCTCTCACACACAGGACTAACAACAGACCCTACCTTCTCAGGCCAGGTCTCTACCTTCTCAGGCCACACACAGGACTAACAACAGACCCTACCTTCTCAGGCCAGGTCTCTCACACACAGGACTAACAACAGACCCTACCTTCTCAGGCCAGGTCTCTCACACACAGGACTAACAACAGACCCTACCTTCTCAGGCCAGGTCTCTCACACACAGGACTAACAACAGACCCTACCTTCTCAGGCCAGGTCTCTCACACACAGGACTAACAACAGACCCTACCTTCTCAGGCCAGGTCTCTCACACACAGGACTAACAACAGACCCTACCTTCTCAGGCCAGGTCTCTCACACACAGGACTAACAACAGACCCTACCTTCTCAGGCCAGGTCTCTCACACACAGGACTAACAACAGACCCTACCTTCTCAGGCCAGGTCTCTCACACACAGGACTAACAACAGACCCTACCTTCTCAGGCCAGGTCTCTCACACACAGGACTAACAACAGACCCTACCTTCTCAGGCCAGGTCTCTCACACACAGGACTAACAACAGACCCTACCTTCTCAGGCCAGGTCTCTCACACACAGGACTAACAACAGACCCTACCTTCTCAGGCCAGGTCTCTCAGGACACACAGGACTAACAACAGACCCTACCTTCTCAGGCCAGGTCTCTCACACACAGGACTAACAACAGACCCTACCTTCTCAGGCCAGGTAAAACACACACAGGACTAACAACAGACCCTACCTTCTCAGGCCAGGTCTCTCACACACAGGACTAACAACAGACCCTACCTTCTCAGGCCAGGTCTCTCACACACAGGACTAACAACAGACCCTACCTTCTCAGGCCAGGTCTCTCACACACAGGACTAACAACAGACCCTACCTTCTCAGGCCAGGTCTCTCACACACAGGACTAACAACAGACCCTACCTTCTCAGGCCAGGTCTCTCACACACAGGACTAACAACAGACCCTACCTTCTCAGGCCAGGTCTCTCACACACAGGACTAACAACAGACCCTACCTTCTCAGGCCAGGTCTCTCACACACAGGACTAACAACAGACCCTACCTTCTCAGGCCAGGTCTCTCACACACAGGACTAACAACAGACCCTACCTTCTCAGGCCAGGTCTCTCACACACAGGACTAACAACAGACCCTACCTTCTCAGGCCAGGTCTCTCACACACAGGACTAACAACAGACCCTACCTTCTCAGGCCAGGTCTCAACAGACCCACACAGGACTAACAACAGACCCTACCTTCTCAGGCCAGGTCTCTCACACACAGGACTAACAACAGACCCTACCTTCTCAGGCCAGGTCTCTCACACACAGGACTAACAACAGACCCTACCTTCTCAGGCCAGGTCTCTCACACACAGACCCTACCTTCTCAGGCCAGGACACACAGGACTAACAACAGACCCTACCTTCTCAGGCCAGGTCTCTCACACACAGGACTAACAACAGACCCTACCTTCTCAGGCCAGGTCTCTCACACACAGGACTAACAACAGACCCTACCTTCTCAGGCCAGGTCTCTCACACACAGGACTAACAACAGACCCTACCTTCTCAGGCCAGGTCTCTCACACACAGGACTAACAACAGACCCTACCTTCTCAGGCCAGGTCTCTCACACACAGGACTAACAACAGACCCTACCTTCTCAGGCCAGGTCTCTCACACACAGGACTAACAACAGACCCTACCTTCTCAGGCCAGGTCTCTCACACACAGGACTAACAACAGACCCTACCTTCTCAGGCCAGGTCTCTCACACACAGGACTAACAACAGACCCTACCTTCTCAGGCCAGGTCTCTCACACACAGGACTAACAACAGACCCTACCTTCTCAGGCCAGGTCTCTCACACACAGGACTAACAACAGACCCTACCTTCTCAGGCCAGGTCTCTCACACACAGGACTAACAACAGACCCTACCTTCTCAGGCCAGGTCTCTCACACACAGGACTAACAACAGACCCTACCTTCTCACCTTCTCAGCCAGGTCTCTCACACACAGGACTAACAACAGACCCTACCTTCTCAGGCCAGGTCTCTCACACACAGGACTAACAACAGACCCTAGGCCCTTCTCAGGCCAGGTCTCTCACACACAGGACTAACAACAGACCCTACCTTCTCAGGCCAGGTCTCTCACACACAGGACTAACAACAGACCCTACCTTCTCAGGCCAGGTAAAACACACACAGGACTAACAACAGACCCTACCTTCTCAGGCCAGGTCTCTCACACACAGGACTAACAACAGACCCTACCTTCTCAGGCCAGGTCTCTCACACACAGGACTAACAACAGACCCTACCTTCTCAGGCCAGGTCTCTCACACACAGGACTAACAACAGACCCTACCTTCTCAGGCCAGGTCTCTCACACAGGACTAACAACAGACCCTACCTTCTCAGGCCAGGTCTCTCACACACAGGACTAACAACAGACCCTACCTTCTCAGGCCAGGTCTCTCACACACAGGACTAACAAGGCCAGACCCTACCTTCTTCTCAGGCCAGGTAAAACACACACAGGACTAACAACAGACCCTACCTTCTCAGGCCAGGTCTCTCACACACAGGACTAACAACAGACCCTACCTTCTCAGGCCAGGTCTCTAACAACAGACTACCTTCTCAGGACTAACAACAGACCCTACCTTCTCAGGCCAGGTCTCTCACACACAGGACTAACAACAGACCCTACCTTCTCAGGCCAGGTCTCTCACACACAGGACTAACAACAGACCCTACCTTCTCAGGCCAGGTCTCTCACACACAGGACTAACAACAGACCCTACCTTCTCAGGCCAGGTCTCTCACACACAGGACTAACAACAGACCCTACCTTCTCAGGCCAGGTCTCTCACACACAGGACTAACAACAGACCCTACCTTCTCAGGCCAGGTCTCTCACACACAGGACTAACAACAGACCCTACCTTCTCAGGCCAGGTCTCTCACACACAGGACTAACAACAGACCCTACCTTCTCAGGCCAGGTCTCTCACACACAGGACTAACAACAGACCCTACCTTCTCAGGCCAGGTCTCTCACACACAGGACTAACAACAGACCCTACCTTCTCAGGCCAGGTCTCTCACACACAGGACTAACAACAGACCCTACCTTCTCAGGCCAGGTCTCTCACACACAGGACTAACAACAGACCCTACCTTCTCAGGCCAGGTTTCTCACACACAGGACTAACAACAGACCCTACCTTCTCAGGCCAGGTCTCTCACACACAGGACTAACAACAGACCCTACCTTCTCAGGCCAGGTCTCTCACACACAGGACTAACAACAGACCCTACCTTCTCAGGCCAGGTAAAACACACACAGGACTAACAACAGACCCTACCTTCTCAGGCCAGGTCTCTCACACACAGGACTAACAACAGACCCTACCTTCTCAGGCCAGGTCTCTCACACACAGGACTAACAACAGACCCTACCTTCTCAGGCCAGGCCACTAACAACAGACCCTACCTCAGGCCAGGTCTCTCACACACAGGACTAACAACAGACCCTACCTTCTCAGGCCAGGTCTCTCACACACAGGACTAACAACAGACCCTACCTTCTCAGGCCAGGTCTCTCACACACAGGACTAACAACAGACCCTACCTTCTCAGGCCAGGTCTCTCACACACAGGACTAACAACAGACCCTACCTTCTCAGGCCAGGTCTCTCACACACAGGACTAACAACAGACCCTACCTTCTCAGGCCAGGTCTCTCACACACAGGACTAACAACAGACCCTACCTTCTCAGGCCAGGTCTCTCACACACAGGACTAACAACAGACCCTACCTTCTCAGGCCAGGTAAAACACACACGGGACTAACAACAGACCCTACCTTCTCAGGCCAGGTCTCTCACACACAGGACTAACAACAGACCCTACCTTCTCAGGCCAGGTCTCTCACACACAGGACTAACAACAGACCCTACCTTCTCAGGCCAGGTCTCTCACACACAGGACTAACAACAGACCCTACCTTCTCAGGCCAGGTAAAACACACACAGGACTAACAACAGACCCTACCTTCTCAGGCCAGGTAAAACACACAGACCTGAACATGTAGCAGAGATGATTTGTGTTGTGAGTAGAGTCAGACAGAATCCAGAAATCTGAAACTATAAATATCTGTAGAATCACTCCAGACTTGGTTCCATTCCAGATCTAATGCCTCGGTGTTGTAGGTGTTTTCTAGTCAGGCAGACGACACACTGATCACACACTGACTCCCATAGCTACTACAGAATGTAGGCTTCTCTGCTTTGGTTGACAACAGGAATCCTCTACTGCTAACCAATAGCATCATTAGCATTTCTAATGAAATGCATTTCAGTGGTCGCTGTGCAGATTCCCTCTCTCTTTCTCCTCGCTTCAGTGAATCTCATCAGCAGAGCCTGGTAATTGTGTGTGTGTGTGTGTGTGTGTGTGTGTGTGTGTGTGTGTGTGTGTGTTTTCTCTGATCTGCATATCGGACCACACGACATGCGTGCTAAGGGGAGTGTGTTGAGCATATGGTGTTTAGCAGGCTCATTTGTCTTCTCAACCTACACCAGTAACACACACACACACACGTCTCTCTGCTAGTCTAGTAAAACACACACGTCTCTCTGCTAGTCTAGTACAACACACACGTCTCTCTGCTAGTCTAGTAAAACACACACATCTCTCTGCTAGTCTAGTACAACACACACGTCTCTCTGCTAGTCTAGTAAAACACACACGTCTCTCTGCTAGTCTAGTACAACACACACGTCTCTCTGCTAGTCTAGTACAACACACACGTCTCTCTGCTAGTCTAGTAAAACACACACGTCTCTCTGCTAGTCTAGTACAACACACACGTCTCTCTGCTAGTCTAGTACAACACACACGTCTCTCTGCTAGTCTAGTACAACACACACGTCTCTCTGCTAGTCTAGTACAACACACACGTCTCTCTGCTAGTCTAGTAAAACACACACGTCTCTCTGCAAGTCTAGTAAAACACACACACTCAACTCTTTTTCCTTCTCTCTCTATCCAGTCCACTAAGGCCCAGTCCAGTCCGTTTGGGATAGGCTCCGGCCACAGTTACCAAGGAGACCCATCTTCCTATAGCCCCCTGTCCTCCCCTGCCACCTCATCGCCCAGCGGCAATGCCTACTCTGGACTGGCCAACCGGAGCACGGCGTTCGGTAAGCACCAGCCAATCACAGCAAAGCATTCCATCAAAAAGATGTTTGTCTCATTCTCTTCCAGGATTTATCCAATCATGTTTGATCAGTGATAACATTAAAGGGTGTGTGTGTATGTACATACTCTGGGATGCTGCTTTCTAGGCAGAGTTGCAAAGAAAAAGCCATATCTCAGACTGGCCAATAAAAATAAAAGATTAAGATGTTCAAAAGAACACAGACACTGGACAGAGGAACTCTGCCTAGAAGGCCAGCATCCCGGAGTCGCCTCTTCACTGTTGACTTTGAGACTGGTGTTTTGTGGGTACTATTTAATGAAGCTGCCAGTTGAGGACTTGTGAGGCGTTTGTTTCTCAAACTAGACACTCTAATGTACTTGTCCTCTTGCTATGTTGTGTACCGGGGCCTCCCACTCCTCTTTCTATTCTGGTTAGAAACAGTTTGCGCTGTTATGTGAAGGGAGTAGTACACAGCGTTGTACGAGATCTTCAGTTCCTTGGCAATTTCTCACATGGAATAGCCATCATTTCACAGAACAAGAATAGACTGACACGTTTCAGAAGAAAGTTCTTTGTTTCTGGCCATTTTGAGCCTGTAATTGAACCCATTAATGCTGATGCTCCAGATACTTAACTAGTCTAAAGAAGGACAGTTTTATTGCTTCTTTAATCAGAACAACAGTTTTCAGCTGTGCTAACATAATTGCAAGGGTTTTCTAATGATCAAATAGCCTTTTAAAATGATAAACTTGGATTAGCTAACACAACGTGGCATTGGAACACAGGAGTGATGGTTGCTGATAATGGACCTCTGTACGCCTATGTAGATATTGTAACGGTTCTCGTCTGTCGAAGGAGAAGCGGACCAAAATGCAGCGTGGTGGTTATTCATGTTCTTTAATGAAAAGGAACTCCACATGAAATAACTAACAATACAAAAACAACAAACAGAACGTGAAAACCTATACAGCCTATCTGGTGACAACAAACACAGAGACAGGAACAATCACCCACGAAATACTCAAAGAATATGGCTGCCTAAATATGGTTCCCAATCAAAGACAACGATAAACACCTGCCTCTGATTGAGAACCACTCCAGACAGCCATAGACTATGCTAGATACCCCCACTAAACCACACACCCAATACCTAACAAAACCCCAAGACAAAACACACCACAATAAACCCATGTCACACCCTGGCCTGACCAAATAAATAAAGACGAACACAATATATTTCGACCAGGGCGTGACAGATATTCCATAAAAATAATCTGCCGTTTCCAGCTACAATAGTCATTTACAACATTAACAATGTCTACACTGTATTTCAGATCAATTTGATGTTATTTTAATGGACAAAAAAAAAGGCTTTTCTTTCAAAACAAATATATATAATTTGGGGAAAGTTATTTAACCAAACCTGGGTCCTAACCTACAAACCTGGGTCCTAACCTACAAACCTGGGTCCTAACCTACAAACCTGGGTCCTAACCTACAAACCTGGGTCCTAACCTACAGGTTTTGGTGCAGTCTTTGTTCCTGCCAAGCACTTGCACACCTGACTCTTCTCTGAGGAGTTGAATTCAAAGCCTGGGACAGCCTGTATCTTTCATGATTGGCCGCTTGGGTTCATGTTGAGGCTTTCACAGTGTTCTCTTGAAAAAGCCTGAAAATAGTAGGAATTGGAAATGTCTGTTCTTGTCCTCATAGCCTGTGTATGTGTGGGAGGGGTCCGTATCATCAGGCTGTCTACGCTCTGCTATAGTGACAGTGACATACCAACCTCTTAACATTCTGTCTGATATTCTAACACCCCTGTGGGACAGCAGTGGGTCTTCATTAATGTGGCATGTTTCTCTCCTCTTAACACTTCACTGGCGGAATCTGCTTTACGTATATTTAACATCCACACACACACAGCACGTTTAACACACTCACACAGCACGTTTAACACACTCACACAGCACGTTTAACATCCACTCACACAGCACGTTTAACATCCACTCACAGCACGTTTAACACACTCACACAGCACGTTTAACACACTCACACAGCACGTTTAACACACACACAGCACGTTTAACACACTCACACAGCACGTTTAACACACACACACAGCATGTTTAACACACACACACAGCATGTTTAACACACACACACAGAACGTTTAACACACACACACAGCACGTTTAACACACACACACAGCACGTTTAACACACACAGCACGTTTAACACACACACACAGCACGTTTAACACACACACACAGCACGTTTAACACACTCACACAGCACGTTTAACACACACACACACACAGCACGTTTAACACACACACACACACAGCACGTTTAACACTCACACAGCACGTTTAACACACTCACACAGCACGTTTAACACACACAGCACGTTTAACACACTCACACAACACGTTTAACACACACACACAGCACGTTTAACACACTCACACAGCACGTTTAACACACTCACACAGCACGTTTAACACACTCACACAGCACGTTTAACACACACACACAGCACGTTTAACCCACACACACAGCACGTTTAACACACACACACAGTACGTTTAACACACACACACAGCACGTTTAACACACTCACACAGCACGTTTAACACACGCACACAGCACGTTTAACACACGCACACAGCACGTTTAACACACACACACACAGCACGTTTAACACACGCACACACAGCACGTTTAACACACGCACACACAGCACGTTTAACACACGCACACACAGCACGTTTAATACACGCACACACAGCACGTTTAATACACACACACACACACAGCACGTTTAACACACACACACAGCACGTTTAACACACACACACACACAACACGTTTAACACACACACAGCACGTTTAACACACACACACAGCACGTTTAACACACACACACACACACACACAGCACGTTTAATACACACACACACACACACACAGCACGTTTAATACACACACACACAGCACGTTTAACACACACACACACACAGCACGTTTAACACACACACACACACAGCACGTTTAACACACACACACAGCACGTTTAACACACACACAGCACGTTTAACACACACACACACACAACACGTTTAACACACACACAGCACGTTTAACACACACACACACAGCACGTTTAACACACACACACACAGCACGTTTAACACACACACAGCACGTTTAACACACACACACACACAACACGTTTAACACACACACAGCACGTTTAACACACACACACACAGCACGTTTAACACACACACACAGCACTTTTAACACACACACACAGCACGTTTAACACACACACACACACACAGCACGTTTAACACACACACACACACAGCACGTTTAACACACACACACACACAGCACGTTTAATACACACACACACAGCACGTTTAACACACACACACAGCACGTTTAACACACACACACACACACAGCACGTTTAATACACACACACACACAGCACGTTCAACACACACACACAGCACGTTTAACACACACACACACAGCACGTTTAACACACACACACAGCACGTTTAACACACACACAGCACGTTTAACACACACACACACACAACACGTTTAACACACACACAGCACGTTTAACACACACACACACAGCACGTTTAACACACACACAGCACGTTTAACACACACACACACACAACACGTTTAACACACACACAGCACGTTTAACACACACACACACAGCACGTTTAACACACACACACAGCACGTTTAACACACACACACAGCACGTTTACACACACACACACACACACAGCACGTTTAAAACACACACACACACAGCACGTTTAACACACACACACACACAGCACGTTTTACACACACACACAGCACGTTTAACACACACACACAGCACGTTTAACACACACACACACACACAGCACGTTTAATACACACACACACACAGCACGTTCAACACACACACACAGCACGTTTAACACACACACACACACAGCACGTTTAACACACACACACAGCACGTTTAACACACACACAGCACGTTTAACACACACACACACACAACACGTTTAACACACACACAGCACGTTTAACACACACACACACAGCACGTTTAACACACACACAGCACGTTTAACACACACACACACACAACACGTTTAACACACACACAGCACGTTTAACACACACACACACAGCACGTTTAACACACACACACAGCACGTTTAACACACACACACAGCACGTTTAACACACACACACACACACAGCACGTTTAACACACACACACACACAGCACGTTTAACACACACACACACACAGCACGTTTAACACACTCACACAGCACGTTTAACACACACACACACAGCACGTTTAAACACACACACACACACAGCACGTTTAATACACACACACACACAGCACGTTCAACACACACACACAGCACGTTTAACACACACACACACACAGCACGTTTAACACACACACACACAGCACGTTTAACACACACACACACAGCACGTTTAACACACACACACACAGCACGTTTAATACACACACACACAGCACGTTTAACACACACACACAGCCATTACCCCTTTCACCCCATGACTTCAGATCGGGTGAGAGGATCCCAGGCATGCCAAATGAGGTTACCCAAACATATTTGTGCGCACACACACACACACACACACACACGCAGGAATGTGAAAACATTGTGAACATATCCTTTAGGGTGATTTTAGAAGTGAAGTGTTGACAGTACAGTGTACGTCCTTGTCTTTTGGGATATGTGAGGTCATGTTTTAGCAATGTACCATCTCCACAAAGGAAACCTGGTAACATACCTAAACCTCTCCATGTGGGCTGTGCACTGACTATCTCTGTTGGACTAGTCATTCATAGGGTAGAGGTTAAAGGTCAAAGCTAAACGTACTATGTGCTGGGGTTGCCTTGCAGTCCAACCAAGAGGAATGGAATCCACAGCAGATATTCAGCAGCTACAGGGGGAAAGCAGTGTTTTTGATGACAGATGTTGCTGTCATTACATATGAGACATTAAAAATGGAGTAGAACAGACGGCAGCACTTTCATAAATCTCTCCCCCTCAGTCGTCCAGAATCTGTCCTCTCTCTATCCTCTCTGTCTATCTCTATCCTCTCTGTCTATCTCTCCCCCTCAGTCGTCCAGAATCTGTCCTCTCTCTATCCTCTCTGTCTATCTCTATCCTCTCTGTCTATCTCTATCCTCTCTGTCTATCTCTCCCCCTCAGTCGTCCAGAATCTGTCCTCTCTCTATCCTCTCTGTCTATCTCTATCCTCTCTGTCTATCTCTCCCCCTCAGTCGTCCAGAATCTGTCCTCTCTCTATCCTCTCTGTCTATCTCTATCCTCTCTGTCTATCTCTCCCCCTCAGTCGTCCAGAATCTGTCCTCTCTCTATCCTCTCTGTCTATCTCTATCCTCTCTGTCTATCTCTCCCCCTCAGTCGTCCAGAATCTGTCCTCTCTCTATCCGCTCTGTCTATCTCTATCCTCTCTGTCTATCTCTCCCCCTCAGTCGTCCAGAATCTGTCCTCTCTCTATCCTCTCTGTCTATCTCTATCCTCTCTGTCTATCTCTCCCCCTCAGTCGTCCAGAATCTGTCCTCTCTCTATCCGCTCTGTCTATCTCTATCCTCTCTGTCTATCTCTCCCCCTCAGTCGTCCAGAATCTGTCCTCTCTCTATCCTCTCTGTCCTCTCTCTATCCTCTCTGTCTATCTCTCCCCCTCAGTCGTCCAGAATCTGTCCTCTCTCTATCCTCTCTGTCTATCTCTCCCCCTCAGTCGTCCAGAATCTGTCCTCTCTCTATCCTCTCTGTCTATCTCTCCCCCTCAGTCGTCCAGAATCTGTCCTCTCTCTATCCTCTCTGTCTATCTCTATCCTCTCTGTCTATCTCTATCCTCTCTGTCTATCTCTATCCTCTCTGTCTATCTCTATCCTCTCTGTCTATCTCTCCCCCTCAGTCGTCCAGAATCTGTCCAGGCTATACGTTACTGTTGGGGCAGAACATCTAGCTTGTGCATTTAAATAGTCTATTAGAATGTATTAGTGGTAGTGGCACATCTCAGGGCATCATAGATCTGTGTCCCTCTCTCCTCTGTCCTCTCTCTATCCTCTCTGTCTATCTCTCCCCCTCAGTCGTCCAGAATCTGTCCTCTCTCTATCCTCTCTGTCTATCTCTCCCCCTCAGTCGTCCAGAATCTGTCCTCTCTCTATCCTCTCTGTCTATCTCTATCCTCTCTGTCTATCTCTATCCTCTCTGTCTATCTCTCCCCCTCAGTTGTCCAGAATCTGTCCAGGCTATACGTTACTGTTGGGGCAGAACATCTAGCTTGTGCATTTAAATAGTCTATTAGAATGTATTAGTGGTAGTGGCACATCTCAGGGCATCATAGATCTGTGTCCCTCTCTCCTCTCTCTATCCTCTCTGTCTATCTCTCCCCCTCAGTCGTCCAGAATCTGTCCTCTCTCTATCCTCTCTGTCTATCTCTCCCCCTCAGTCGTCCAGAATCTGTCCTCTCTCTATCCTCTCTGTCTATCTCTCCCCCTCAGTCGTCCAGAATCTGTCCTCTCTCTATCCTCTCTGTCTATCTCTCCCCCTCAGTCGTCCAGAATCTGTCCTCTCTCTATCCTCTCTGTCTATCTCTATCCTCTCTGTCTATCTCTCCCCCTCAGTCGTCCAGAATCTGTCCAGGCTATACGTTACTGTTGGGGCAGAACATCTAGCTTGTGCATTTAAATAGTCTATTAGAATGTATTAGTAGTAGTGGCACATCTCAGGGCATCATAGATCTGTGTCCCTCTCTCTATCCTCTCTCTCTCTCTCTCTCCCTATTTCTTTGTCCTCTCTTTCTCTCTCCTCCCTTTTTCTCTCTCCTGTCTTTTTCTTAATCTCTCTCAGCTGGGGGAAATGGGTGTCTGGTCTATACATGACCATCTGATGAGCTTTTAATGGACAATCATTACACTAATGGACTAGTTCTCTATCCTTCTAACACACATACTCTCCCTTTGTCCTTCTGTCTCTTTCTGTCTCTCTCTCCTCCGGGCTAGTCTTGGTGCAGAGACAGAGGTGAGGAGAGATATTAAGAAATAGAAGTGAATTACAGCCGATCTGTTTCTCGGCACATCTCATTTCCTCTGTCGTTGTGTGTTTTGTCATTTCCCTTTATTGTTGTGTTTGTTTACTTTGTCAGTCATTTACCGATTTGTTTCCATTCTATAAACAAACAATCATCCCTCCGCTCGTCTGACTAATCGTTCCTCTCCTCCTTTATTTCTGCTCGCGTTCCTCCCTCCCTCATTATTTACGGCAATAAGCTGTCAAGGTTCCGTGTGCTGAGGAGTGTGTTTATGGTCATCTCTCTCAGCAGCAGGATATGAGATATGCAAGGGGATATATTGTAGAGCTTATCAATCCACTTCTGTTTAATGTGGAGAGACCCCCCACTCATACACACACACACACAGAGAGAGAGAGAGAACTCATAGCTCTGAAATCATCCCCCTACAGGGTGTCATGCAGTGTGTTAGTGCACCAGACAGTATTTGTCTCCCTGTGTGTCTGTCTGGCTCAGTATGTGTCTGTCTGTAGAGAGGAGAGAGGAAATGAAGTGGAACGACTGCTGCTGTGTTTCTCACTTGTGAGAGTGTGTGAAGTCATCACAGTGGGACACAGTCGCTCCTCAATGCTCTGTGTGTGAGGTCATCACAGTGGGACACAGTCGCTCCTCAATGCTCTGTGTGTGAAGTCATCACAGTGGGACACAGTCGCTCCTCAATGCTCTGTGTGTGAGGTCATCATAGTGGGACACAGTCGCTCCTCAATGCTCTGTGTGTGAGGTCATCACAGTGGGACACAGTCGCGCCTCAATGCTCTGTGTGTGAGGTCATCACAGTAGGACACAGTCGCTCCTCAATGCTCTGTGTGTGAGGTCATCATAGTGGGACACAGTCGTGCCTCAATGCTCTGTGTGTGAGGTCATCACAGTGGGACACAGTCGCTCCTCAATGCTCTGTGTGTGAGGCCATCACAGTGGGACACAGTCGCGCCTCAATGCTCTGTGTGTGAGGTCATCACAGTAGGACACAGTCGCTCCTCAATGCTCTGTGTGTGAGGCCATCACAGTGGGACACAGCTGCTCCTCAATGCTTTGTGTGTGAGGTCATCACAGTGGGACAACCAGGCCGCTCCACAATGCTCTGTGTTTGAAGTTATCACAGTGGGACACAGCCGCTCTTCAATGCTCTGTGTGTGAGGTCATCACAGTGGGACACAGCCAGGCCACTCCTCAATGCTCTGTGTGTGTGCATGCATCCATAGATGTGTGTGTGTGTGGGTGAGCACGTGCGAGTAGCATTCCGTGCGCGTGTGTGTGCACGTAACTTGGATATCTCCCTGTCTTTAATATTCCATCTTGGAGGAACATGTAACTTAGATATCTCCCTGTCTTTAATATTCCATCTTGGAGGAACATGTAACTTAGATATCTCCCTGTCTTTAATATTCCATCTTGGAGGAACATGTAACTTGGATATCTCCCTGTCTTTAATATTCCATCTTGGAGGAACATGTAACTTAGATATCTCCCTGTCTTTAATATTCCATCTTGGAGGAACATGTAACTTAGATATCTCCCTGTCTTTAATATTCCATCTTGGAAGAACATGTAACTTAGATATCTCCCTGTCTTTAATATTCCATCTTGGAGGAACATGTAACTTAGATATCTCCCTGTCTTTAATATTCCATCTTGGAGGAACATGTACCTTGGATATCTCCCTGTCTTTAATATTCCATCTTGGAGGAACATGTAACTTAGATATCTCCCTGTCTTTAATATTCCATCTTGGAGGAACATGTAACTTAGATATCTCCCTGTCTTTAATATTCCATCTTGGAGGAACATGTAACTTAGATATCGCCCTGTCTTTAATATTCCATCTTGGAGGAACATGTAACTTAGATATCTCCCTGTCTTTAATATTCCATCTTGGAGGAACATGTAACTTGGATATCTCCCTGTCTTTAATATTCCATCTTGGAGGAACATGTAACTTGGATATCTCCCTGTCTTTAATATTCCATCTTGGAGGAACATGTAACTTAGATATCTCCCTGTCTTTAATATTCCATCTTGGAAGAACATGTAACTTAGATATCTCCCTGTCTTTAATATTCCATCTTGGAGGAACATGTAACTTAGATATCTCCCTGTCTTTAATATTCCATCTTGGAGGAACATGTAATTTACATGCCCCCAATACATCATACCACATAACTCAGTTTATTACCCAGGCCTACAAGCAAAGAGGCACTGAGTTTGAAGGTAGGCCTTGAAATGCATCCACAGGTACACCTCCAATTGACTGAAATTATGTCAATTAGCCTATCAGAAGCTTCTAAAGCAATGACATCATTTTCTGGAATTTTCCAAGCTGTTTAAAGGCACAGTCAACTTAGTGTATGTAAACTTCTGACCCACTGGAATTGTGATACAGTGAAATATAAGTGAAATAATCTGTCTGTAAACAATTGTTGTAAAAATGACTTGTGTCATGCACAAAGTAGATGTCCTAACCGACTTGCCAAAACTATAGTTAACAAGAAATGTGTGGAGTGGTTGAAAAATTATTACATTTTTAATGACTCCAACCTAAGTGTATGTAAACTTTTGACTTCAACTGTACGCACTAGGGTCCCAATAAGGAGGCCCAGCTAGGTCTGTGTCTCTGTGCAGTGGTTCGACTGGTGTTGTATCACTTCATGGTCTGTGTCTCTGTGCAGTGGTTAGACTGGTGTTATATCACTTCATGGTCTGTCTCTGTGCAGTGGTTAGACTGGTGTTATATCACTTCATGGTCTGTGTCTCTGTGCAGTGGTTAGCCTGGTGTTATATCACTTCATGGTCTGTGTCTCTGTGCAGTGGATAGACTGGTGTTGTATCACTTCATGGTCTGTGTCTCTGTGCAGTGGTTAGACTGGTGTTGTATCACTTCATGGTCTGTGTCTCTGTGCAGTGGTTAGACTGGTGTTATATCACTTCATGGTCTGTGTCTCTGCAGTGGATAGACTGGTGTTGTATCACTTCATGGTCTGTGTCTCTGTGCAGTGGTTAGACTGGTGTTGTACCACTTCATGGTCTGTGTCTGTGCAGTGGTTAGACTGGTGTTATATCACTTCATGGTCTGTGTCTCTGTGCAGTGGTTAGACTGGTGTTATATCACTTCATGGTCTGTGTCTCTGCAGT
Organism: Oncorhynchus masou masou; assembly: GCF_036934945.1. NCBI lineage: Eukaryota > Metazoa > Chordata > Actinopteri > Salmoniformes > Salmonidae > Oncorhynchus > Oncorhynchus masou. The sequence continues at coordinate 125,658 of NW_027004029.1, forward strand.
GGTTAGACTGGTGTTATATCACTTCATGGTCTGTGTCTCTGTGCAGTGGTTAGACTGGTGTTATATCACTTCATGGTCTGTGTCTCTGTGCAGTGGATAGACTGGTGTTATATCACTTCATGGTCTGTGTCTCTGTGCAGTGGTTAGACTGGTGTTATATCACTTCATGGTCTGTGTCTCTGTGCAGTGGTTAGACTGGTGTTGTACCACTTCATGGTCTGTGTCTCTGTGCAGTGGTTAGACTGGTGTTATATCACTTCATGGTCTGTGTCTCTGTGCAGTGGATAGACTGGTGTTGTATCACTTCATGGTCTGTGTCTGTGCAGTGGTTAGACTGGTGTTATATCACTTCATGGTCTGTGTCTCTGTGCAGTGGATAGACTGGTGTTATATCACTTCATGGTCTGTGTCTCTGTGCAGTGGTTAGACTGGTGTTGTATCACTTCATGGTCTGTGTCTCTGTGCAGTGGATAGACTGGTGTTATATCACTTCATGGTCTGTGTCTCTGTGCAGTGGATAGACTGGTGTTATATCACTTCATGGTCTGTGTCTCTGTGCAGTGGTTAGGCTGGTGTTATATCACTTCATGGTCTGTGTCTCTGTGCAGTGGTTAGACTGGTGTTATATCACTTCATGGTCTGTGTCTCTGTGCAGTGGTTAGACTGGTGTTGTACCACTTCATGGTCTGTGTCTCTGTGCAGTGGTTAGACTGGTGTTATATCACTTCATGGTCTGTGTCTCTGTGCAGTGGATAGACTGGTGTTGTACCACTTCATGGTCTGTGTCTCTGTGCAGTGGATAGACTGGTGTTATATCACTTCATGGTCTGTGTCTCTGTGCAGTGGATAGACTGGTGTTGTACCACTTCATGGTCTGTGTCTCTGTGCAGTGGTTAGACTGGTGTTGTACCACTTCATGGTCTGTGTCTCTGTGCAGTGGATAGACTAGTGTTGTACCACTTCATGGTCTGTGTCTCTGTGCAGTGGATAGACTGGTGTTGTACCACTTCATGGTCTGTGTCTCTGCAGTGGTTAGACTGGTGTTGTACCACTTCATGGTCTGTGTCTCTGTGCAGTGGATAGACTGGTGTTGTACCACTTCATGGTCTGTGTCTCTGCAGTGGTTAGACTGGTGTTGTACCACTTCATGGTCTGTGTCTCTGTGCAGTGGATAGACTGGTGTTGTACCACTTCATGGTCTGTGTCTCTGCAGTGGTTAGACTGGTGTTGTACCACTTCATGGTCTGTGTCTCTGTGCAGTGGTTAGACTGGTGTTATATCACTTCATGGTCTGTGTCTCTGTGCAGTGGTTAGACTGGTGTTGTATCACTTCATGGTCTGTGTCTCTGTGCAGTGGTTAGACTGGTGTTATATCACTTCATGGTCTGTGTCTCTGTGCAGTGGTTAGACTGGTGTTGTACCACTTCATGGTCTGTGTCTCTGTGCAGTGGTTAGACTGGTGTTATATCACTTCATGGTCTGTGTCTCTGTGCAGTGGATAGACTGGTGTTGTATCACTTCATGGTCTGTGTCTGTGCAGTGGTTAGACTGGTGTTATATCACTTCATGGTCTGTGTCTCTGTGCAGTGGATAGACTGGTGTTATATCACTTCATGGTCTGTGTCTCTGTGCAGTGGTTAGACTGGTGTTGTATCACTTCATGGTCTGTGTCTCTGTGCAGTGGATAGACTGGTGTTATATCACTTCATGGTCTGTGTCTCTGTGCAGTGGATAGACTGGTGTTATATCACTTCATGGTCTGTGTCTCTGTGCAGTGGTTAGGCTGGTGTTATATCACTTCATGGTCTGTGTCTCTGTGCAGTGGTTAGACTGGTGTTATATCACTTCATGGTCTGTGTCTCTGTGCAGTGGTTAGACTGGTGTTGTACCACTTCATGGTCTGTGTCTCTGTGCAGTGGTTAGACTGGTGTTATATCACTTCATGGTCTGTGTCTCTGTGCAGTGGATAGACTGGTGTTGTACCACTTCATGGTCTGTGTCTCTGTGCAGTGGATAGACTGGTGTTATATCACTTCATGGTCTGTGTCTCTGTGCAGTGGATAGACTGGTGTTGTACCACTTCATGGTCTGTGTCTCTGTGCAGTGGTTAGACTGGTGTTGTACCACTTCATGGTCTGTGTCTCTGTGCAGTGGATAGACTAGTGTTGTACCACTTCATGGTCTGTGTCTCTGTGCAGTGGATAGACTGGTGTTGTACCACTTCATGGTCTGTGTCTCTGCAGTGGTTAGACTGGTGTTGTACCACTTCATGGTCTGTGTCTCTGTGCAGTGGATAGACTGGTGTTGTACCACTTCATGGTCTGTGTCTCTGCAGTGGTTAGACTGGTGTTGTACCACTTCATGGTCTGTGTCTCTGTGCAGTGGATAGACTGGTGTTGTACCACTTCATGGTCTGTGTCTCTGCAGTGGTTAGACTGGTGTTGTACCACTTCATGGTCTGTGTCTCTGTGCAGTGGTTAGACTGGTGTTATATCACTTCATGGTCTGTGTCTCTGTGCAGTGGTTAGACTGGTGTTGTATCACTTCATGGTCTGTGTCTCTGTGCAGTGGATAGACTGGTGTTGTATCACTTCATGGACTGTGTCTCTGTGCAGTGGTTAGACTGGTGTTGTATCACTTCATGGACTGCGTCTCTGTGCAGTGGATAGACTGGTGTTGTACCACTTCATGGTCTGTGTCTCTGCAGTGGTTAGACTGGTGTTGTACCACTTCATGGTCTGTGTCTCTGTGCAGTGGATAGACTGGTGTTGTACCACTTCATGGTCTGTGTCTCTGCAGTGGTTAGACTGGTGTTGTACCACTTCATGGTCTGTGTCTCTGTGCAGTGGTTAGACTGGTGTTGTATCACTTCATGGTCTGTGTCTCTGTGCAGTGGTTAGACTGGTGTTATACCACTTCATGGTCTGTGTCTCTGTGCAGTGGATAGACTGGTGTTATATCACTTCATGGTCTGTGTCTCTGTGCAGTGGTTAGACTGGTGTTGTACCACTTCATGGTCTGTGTCTCTGTGCAGTGGTTAGACTGGTGTTGTACCACTTCATGGTCTGTGTCTCTGTGCAGTGGTTAGACTGGTGTTGTACCACTTCATGGTCTGTGTCTCTGTGCAGTGGTTAGACTGGTGTTGTATCACTTCATGGTCTGTGTCTCTGTGCAGTGGTTAGACTGGTGTTGTACCACTTCATGGTCTGTGTCTCTGTGCAGTGGTTAGACTGGTGTTGTACCACTTCATGGTCTGTGTCTCTGTGCAGTGGTTAGACTGGTGTTGTATCACTTCATGGTCTGTGTCTCTGTGCAGTGGATAGACTGGTGTTGTACCACTTCATGGTCTGTGTCTCTGCAGTGGTTAGACTGGTGTTGTACCACTTCATGGTCTGTGTCTCTGTGCAGTGGATAGACTGGTGTTGTACCACTTCATGGTCTGTGTCTCTGCAGTGGTTAGACTGGTGTTGTACCACTTCATGGTCTGTGTCTCTGTGCAGTGGATAGACTGGTGTTGTACCACTTCATGGTCTGTGTCTCTGCAGTGGTTAGACTGGTGTTGTACCACTTCATGGTCTGTGTCTCTGTGCAGTGGTTAGACTGGTGTTATATCACTTCATGGTCTGTGTCTCTGTGCAGTGGTTAGACTGGTGTTGTATCACTTCATGGTCTGTGTCTCTGTGCAGTGGATAGACTGGTGTTGTATCACTTCATGGACTGTGTCTCTGTGCAGTGGTTAGACTGGTGTTGTATCACTTCATGGACTGCGTCTCTGTGCAGTGGATAGACTGGTGTTGTACCACTTCATGGTCTGTGTCTCTGCAGTGGTTAGACTGGTGTTGTACCACTTCATGGTCTGTGTCTCTGTGCAGTGGATAGACTGGTGTTGTACCACTTCATGGTCTGTGTCTCTGCAGTGGTTAGACTGGTGTTGTACCACTTCATGGTCTGTGTCTCTGTGCAGTGGTTAGACTGGTGTTGTATCACTTCATGGTCTGTGTCTCTGTGCAGTGGTTAGACTGGTGTTATACCACTTCATGGTCTGTGTCTCTGTGCAGTGGATAGACTGGTGTTATATCACTTCATGGTCTGTGTCTCTGTGCAGTGGTTAGACTGGTGTTGTACCACTTCATGGTCTGTGTCTCTGTGCAGTGGTTAGACTGGTGTTGTACCACTTCATGGTCTGTGTCTCTGTGCAGTGGTTAGACTGGTGTTGTACCACTTCATGGTCTGTGTCTCTGTGCAGTGGTTAGACTGGTGTTGTATCACTTCATGGTCTGTGTCTCTGTGCAGTGGTTAGACTGGTGTTGTACCACTTCATGGTCTGTGTCTCTGTGCAGTGGTTAGACTGGTGTTGTACCACTTCATGGTCTGTGTCTCTGTGCAGTGGTTAGACTGGTGTTGTATCACTTCATGGTCTGTGTCTCTGTGCAGTGGTTAGACTGGTGTTGTACCACTTCATGGTCTGTGTCTCTGTGCAGTGGTTAGACTGGTGTTGTATCACTTCATGGTCTGTGTCTCTGTGCAGTGGATAGACTGGTGTTATATCACTTCATGGTCTGTGTCTCTGTGCAGTGGTTAGACTGGTGTTGTACCACTTCATGGTCTGTGTCTCTGTGCAGTGGTTAGACTGGTGTTGTATCACTTCATGGTCTGTGTCTCTGTGCAGTGGATAGACTGGTGTTGTATCACTTCATGGACTGCGTCTCTGTGCAGTGGTTAGACTGGTGTTGTACCACTTCATGGTCTGTGTCTCTGTGCAGTGGTTAGACTGGTGTTATATCACTTCATGGTCTGTGTCTCTGTGCAGTGGATAGACTGGTGTTATATCACTTCATGGACTGCGTCTCTGTGCAGTGGTTAGACTGGTGTTGTACCACTTCATGGTCTGTGTCTCTGTGCAGTGGTTAGACTGGTGTTATATCACTTCATGGTCTGTGTCTCTGTGCAGTGGTTAGACTGGTGTTGTACCACTTCATGGTCTGTGTCTCTGTGCAGTGGTTAGACTGGTGTTATATCACTTCATGGTCTGTGTCTCTGTGCAGTGGTTAGACTGGTGTTATATCACTTCATGGTCTGTGTCTCTGTGCAGTGGTTAGACTGGTGTTATATCACTTCATGGTCTGTGTCTCTGTGCAGTGGTTAGACTGGTGTTATATCACTTCATGGTCTGTGTCTCTGTGCAGTGGTTAGACTGGTGTTATACCACTTCATGGTCTGTGTCTCTGTGCAGTGGTTAGACTGGTGTTATATCACTTCATGGTCTGTGTCTCTGTGCAGTGGTTAGACTGGTGTTATATCACTTCATGGACTGTGTCTCTGTGCAGTGGATAGACTGGTGTTGTATCACTTCATGGTCTGTGTCTCTGTGCAGTGGTTAGCCTGGTGTTATATCACTTCATGGTCTGCGTCTCTGTGCAGTGGTTAGACTGGTGTTGTACCACTTCATGGTCTGTGTCTCTGTGCAGTGGTTAGACTGGTGTTGTATCACTTCATGGTCTGTGTCTCTGTGCAGTGGATAGACTGGTGTTATATCACTTCATGGTCTGCGTCTCTGTGCAGTGGTTAGACTGGTGTTATATCACTTCATGGTCTGTGTCTCTGTGCAGTGGATAGACTGGTGTTATATCACTTCATGGTCTGCGTCTCTGTGCAGTGGATAGACTGGTGTTGTATCACTTCATGGTCTGTGTCTCTGTGCAGTGGTTAGACTGGTGTTGTATCACTTCATGGTCTGTGTCTCTGTGCAGTGGATAGACTGGTGTTGTATCACTTCATGGTCTGTGTCTCTGTGCAGTGGATAGACTGGTGTTATATCACTTCATGGTCTGCGTCTCTGTGCAGTGGATAGACTGGTGTTGTATCACTTCATGGTCTGTGTCTCTGTGCAGTGGATAGACTGGTGTTATATCACTTCATGGTCTGCGTCTCTGTGCAGTGGTTAGACTGGTGTTGTACCACTTCATGGTCTGTGTCTCTGTGCAGTGGTTAGACTTCATGGTGTTTCCACAGTCACAGTAGTGTTGGTTAGGAACACCGAGGTGAAATATCAGACACCTTGGATACACTCAGCAGATCAATACATTTATGAGTAGTCTTCCTCGTTACATTAGTGGTACAGGAACACAAACACACCCCAAACACTGATTTGTATTTGATAAATGACATGTCTCTCTCGGAAGCCAACAGTGTGTGGCTCTCCCCTCTGATCCTCTCAGATAAGGATTTATTAACTCGTCAGGTCAAGACTTCAAAGCTGTTTATGACGTCAGAAAGATAAAACATTGGTTTTACAGCCTTACTAGCTACTGCATCACTTTCCCCTGTGTGGTATGTAGGTGTTTTATTAATGGGATAGGGAGGTGTGTGTGTGCGTGTGTTTGTGTGGGTGCGTGTGCGTGTGCGTGTGTGCGTGTGTGCGTGTGTGTGTGTGTGTGTTTGTGTGGGTGCGTGTGCGTGTGTGCTTGTGTGTTTGTGTGGGTGCGTGTGCGCGTACGCGTGTGCGTGTGTGTGTGTGTGTAAAGTACATGTCTATATACATGAATGCAGACCTGCATGTTGGTGCTGGCATCCAGCTCTCCAGAAACATTCCTAACAGCATCTCCAACCTCTCCCCTGAGGGAGATATGTATTATTCCCTACATAGTGGACTACTTTTGATCAGGGCTGTCTATATATAGCACTATATAGGGGACAGGGGGCCATTTGACATGTAGACATGTATTAGTGTTGGGCCTGTAGGGAACAGAGAATATTGATGACTGTATTCTATCTGAACACCAAAGGTGATGAAGGGTCACCTCACACTTACGCAATGTGTTGCTGACTGCTCACTGTGTCTCTCCCCCTCCTCCCTCCTCCCTCTCCCTCCTCCTCCCTCCTACCTCTACCTTCTCCCCCTCCCTCTTCCCTCTCCCCCCTCCTCCTGCCTCTCTTCTTTCTCCTCCCCCTCTCTCCTCCCCCCTCCTCCCCTTCTCTCCTCCCCCCTCCTCCCTCTCCTCCTACCTCTCTTCTTTCTCCTCCTCCCCCTTCCACCTCCTCCCCCTTCCACCTCCTCCTCCCTCTTCTTTCTCCTCCTCCCCTTCTCCCTCCCTCCCTCCCCCTACCTCTCTTCTTTCTCCTCCTCCCTCTCCCTCCTCCTCCGTCTCCCCCCTCCTCCCTCTCTCTCCTCCCTCTCTCTCTCTCTAGATGTGTCAGGAGAGGGCAGTCAGAGTGGGGGTCAGTTCCAGGGTCGGCCCAGTGAGGTCTGGTCCCAATGGCAGAACCAGCACCATGGCCAACAGGGAGGAGAGCCACACTCTCACCCCAACCCCTCCCAGACAGAGGTGTTCCAGGTAACACACACCCTAACCCCTCCCAGACAGAGGTGTTCCAGGTAACACACACCCTAACCCCTCCCAGGCAGCGGTGTTCCAGGTAACAGAGACACACCCTAACCCCTCCCAGACAGAGGTGTTCCAGGTAACAGAGACACACCCTAACCCCTCCCAGACAGAGGTGTTCCAGGTAACAGAGACACACCCTAACCCCTCCCAGACAGAGGTGTTCCAGGTAACACACACCCTAACCCCTCCCAGGCAGCGGTGTTCCAGGTAACAGAGACACACCCTAACCCCTCCCAGACAGAGGTGTTCCAGGTAACACACACCCTAACCCCTCCCAGGCAGCGGTGTTCCAGGTAACAGAGACACACCCTAACCCCTCCCAGGCAGCGGTGTTCCAGGTAACAGAGACACACCCTAACCCCTCCCAGACAGAGGTGTTCCAGGTAACACACACCCTAACCCCTCCCAGGCAGCGGTGTTCCAGGTAACAGAGACACACCCTAACCCCTCCCAGACAGCAGTGTTCCAGGTAACACAGAGAGACACTAACTCTTCCAGGTATCATGCACACCAATCCCAAGCTCCAATATCCTACAGTAATCCATGTGTATGAGAGGCAGGAAGAGAGGTCACCTTGGACACACTGGGCTTCAATGGCTTATTTCCTCTCCTTCCCTGGCCTGAGCCCAGTGTACACAGTGCTGTCTGATATGGCTCCACATGAAAGTCTGTGTCCCTGATCCTGACCTTTCCTCTCTCCCTCCCCGTCTGTCTCTCTGTAGGACATGTTGCCGATGGCAGGAGACCCAACACAAGGAACAGCCAACTACAACATTGAAGACTTTGCTGATCTGGGCATGTTCCCTCCCTTCTCCGAGTAGAACCCTTTAACGTTCTATCAATGGAACACTGCTCTGTTCTTCCACTAGAATCCTCTGATAGAGGAAAAGGAATAGAACACAATGTGCTGGTTTCTTCATGGCTCCCCAACCTCACACTTTATCACACAGTGAATGTCCAGATGCACCCTCTCATAAACACACACACACTCTGACACATACCTGTTTCCTTTACGAGAAGAGAGTTGGTTCTATAGAAGACTGGTACATTGCTAGTGGTGTACTGACCTTTTCCTTTGTAAAATGTCTTCTTCATTCACTTAAATGATGCCTGTTCTTTTAACAAAGGCTTGTGAATTTAAAGGTGCAATCTGTAACATTTCCCCTAGTGGCATCTTGAAGTACTACAAAATATGCCAAGAAGCAGTAAAAAATACAACGCCTAGAAAATTCACCAGTGCGGACCCCCCCCCCCCCCTTCCGTTTGCAAACAATTGCAGAGGCAGGCAGCACTTTTGGGGGGAAAACAAAAATGACAGATTGCACCTTTTAAGCTGCCAATATCCACTTTGCACTCCACTCTGCCAAACTGCTCCAGGCCAAGAGACACTCACCACGCTGATCAATGTTGGTACCATCGATACATATTATCACACAGTATGTCACTGCTGCTCCTCCCTCAGTATTACATTAAGCTTTATGCTGTAAATTATACCTATATGTAGTGATGTTCATAACACCTAGATAAAACCTACGGAAGTCTAGAAGGATTCTGTGTAGAAAAAATAAAAATAAAGATTCCACTCACCGGCAACAGTCGCTAAGCTACAATGCTAAGTGCACTTCATCGAAGCTAACCGCTAAAAGTCACCAGCTTGATAAAAAGGGAAAAAGCGCCATACCGCCAAAGCAACGCAGTACAGTATATATACTAGTTTAGTGTATCCTTGTGGCTCTCGCTGCTCTACTTTATAACTTTATTATATTATTCTCTTTTCTGATTATTAACAGAGACTGAATTCTACTTTATAGCGAGGGAACTTTTACATGACAGATTGTGTACCGTGTCTCTGGTTAACGACTGATGGGACAGAATGATAGATTGTGTACCGTGTCTCTGGTTAATAACTGATGGGACAGATTCTACAACTGGAATCCTTTTGCTAAAAAAAAAATCTAAAAATGTATGTTTTTGTAAATAATGTGATTTTTATGTTGACTCGTTACTTTTACACAGTATGCGTTGTTTTTTGTGTAGGTTTATGTAGGTGTCATCAATGTGTGCAATGTGAGTACATATTTAACTATCGCTATTTAGTTTAGTCTTAATTGTACATTGAGTTTAAGGAACCTGTATAAAAGTGTGTAAATGTTACCCATTATTTTTGTTTAACACATTTTTGTGCTTGTGAAAATAAATGTTTATTGGTTGCGTGGCTTCTAATCAAAGAAGTGTTTCCGGGCAGATTTTTGTGTTGTGGAATATAGTGTAGAAATAATAAACACAAAACCATACAGTGCAAGAAGAACATTGGAGAACAGAGGAAACAAGGTTTTATTTCTAATTGTTCCAGACAAGTAATAGTGTGCCATTGTTTGAGACACATCCTTGTCCGGTGTTTTTGTAATGGAGACGATCTCCAATCTAGTCTGAAGATTAGATTTACCAAGGGATATGTTAGGTCTGTCTCTACTGGAGGATTCTATTTCTTGTCAAAACATATAGTCATGAGAAGATGTGTGTGTTTATCACTCATTCATTGGAGTCCTCCCGAGCCCTGTCCTAGTGCCAGTAGCAACAGAGTGCCCTTCCTTTCTGGGAGGAATCAGGGTGGACGTGAGGGAGGTGCTGAGTTGGGCTCTCTCCCATAATTCACAGTCTGAAGGTGTGTGTGCTTGAGTACTTGCTGGTGTGTGGTGATTTCGCAGGCATGTCCCACTCTTTCCACACTATCACTTCAGACAAGACAAGATGGGTGTGTGTCTGTTTTTCTTTAGGTGGATCTGGTGGACGAACCGGGACATGAGTCTGCAGAAAGAACATCAAAATGGCTGTTTCAATGGTAAAATGGCTACCTCTTCCTTTCTCTTTCCTTCACGAACACACTGAGATGACGAGATATGGTCAAATGGTACAAATTAAAAAAACACTGCTGAACTTGAAAAAGGAAGTGACACGGTAAGAAAAGCTTTCTAAACGTGTTTGATACAGACACTCTCTTGACCTTGTCACACTTCTGTTAGGCCTACTAGGTGACCTGAGCCGAGCTGTACTACTAGTCTGGTTATGCACCCAGACTTATACAGTTGTGATAAAGTACACCCTTTGGAAAGTGGGCTTTTTATTTTTGGGCACATGAACATTTGAGCTAAATTCCAACCACATTCATTGATAAATGGAACCCAATGGAACAAAAATCACACAAAAAATGTACTTTGAAAATGTTATGCAATTAACGGCAGGTAGCCTAGTGGTTAGAGCGTTGGGCTAGTAACCAAAAGGTTGCTAGATCAAATCCCCGAGCTGACAAGGTAAAGATATGTCGTTCTGTCCCTGAACAAGGCAGTTAACCCACTGTTCCTAGGCCATCATTGTAAATAAGAATTTGTTAAATATAAAATACAATTAAAATGACCAAAAATGCAGTTTCCTTATGCAGAAAAAATGTGTACACCCCTACCTTTATCATGGCTCAAATGTGGATCTGGTGCACCAATACAGGTGCAAATGATTAAGAAATCATTATAGAGTACCTTGGAAGTGTACAGCCTTCCATAAAGATTAGAAACTTGGTTTGGTATTGACCATATGGTAACACATCATCCAAGATCAAAAGACCTCTGAGGCCCTCAGAAGAAAGATTACAGATGACCATGGGTCTGGGAGGAATTACAAATCCATTTCCAAACAATTCGAAGTACATTGTTCCACTGTCCGACAGATCATCTACAAATGGAGACAATTCCAGACCACCAATCTACCTAGGACAGGTCGTCCCACCAAATTCAGCCCAAGAGCTGATCGAAAGATGCTCATAGAAGTCTCTAAGAACCCCAGGGTAACATCAAGGGATCTACAAGCCTCTAGACACAATCAATGTGGAAGTGCATGTCAGAAAGAGACAAACTTGCCCTACATGGGAGGTCAGGAAGGAAGAAGTCCGCTCTCAAAAACGAATATCAAGACCAAGTGACGTTTGCCAGACAACACCTGGGTAAAGACCAAAACTACTGGAACAATGTGCTCTGGACACAGGCCATCTTTGGCAAAAACATAACACTGCCTTTGAACAGAAGAACCTCATAACAACCGTAAAGCATGGAGGCGGTAGAATTATGGTTTATGGCTGCTTTGCTGACTGAGGGCCTGGCCAACTTGCCATCATTTAGTCAACTATAAATTCCAAATCTTACCTGAGAATTCTTGAGGAGAATGTGAGGCCATCTGTCAAGAAGCTGAAGCTGAACCGAACATGGATCTTGCAACAGGGCAATGATCCAAAACACACAAGCAAAGCTAGAACAGAATGGCTCAACAAGAAGAAATGGAGGGTTATGGAATGGCCGAGTCAAAGCCCAGATCTGAATCCTGTCGAAATGCTGTGGGGGGGACTTGAAGCGGGACGAGCATGTATGAAATCCCTCGAACATAACACTGTTGAAGCAGCACTGTAAAGAAGAGTGGGGGGGGGGGTCGATATAGTCGATATAAGAGACTGATAGACAGTTCCAAGAAACAGCTACATTAGGTGATTTCAGCCAACACCAGCTATTGAAGCTTACTTTTTTTAAACTTTTTTTTTTTACGTATTTTAGATTTTTGTTTTATGAATAAATGATTGCAAAGTATAATCTTTCAGTTTCATTTGTAAAATTAGGTTATCTTTATCTGTCAATAGTGTTGAAGTGAAGATTACATATCCATCTGTCCAAATAAGAAAACTTTCCAGGGGGTGTACTTATTTTCCCCTACTGTATTTAGAGTTTGTCTGCTTTAAGAACGCATGCAATGCTATGGTTCTGCGTCCACCACAGTTGCCGAATCTTTGCTTGAAAGAATGGTCTGAGAGGAAAATATTGGAGATGGCACACCGAAAAGGGTTTCAGTGTGAGCGGGGTTTATGGGAGGATTCAATAACACTTCACAGGAGATGGATGTGTGTGTTTTCAGGTGGCTCTCGTGTATTTAACCTACTTGGACCTTGTTCTCCTGACACCAGTGTAACTATACTGAATCTGGTTGCTTTCAAAACACACATCCTGACATGTTACTGTACAGCTTGAATGATAGAGCCTAGTGTGAAGACAGTGGAACCTTTTGCTCGTTGTGAACAAGCTAGCTTGCTAACGTCATGTACAATGTATGTCTTGCAAATCACATCCTAAAGGTGATATTTTCTGGTCTTTTGAAAGCAAAATGTATTTTGGAGAACTGTCACAAACACACCAGGGAACTGGATTCATATGTGAAAATGACCTTGAGGGTCTGGAGAGCCAAATTTATGACATACGGTGATTTCAAGGTATTCATATCCCTTAACTTATTCAAGCAATCAATCACATGTATTTATAAAGCCCTTTTTAAATCAGCATATGTCACAAAGTGCTATACAGAAACCCAGCCTAAAACCCCAAACAGCAAGCAATGCAGATGTAGAAGCACGGTGACGAGGAGGAACCTGACTCGGAGGGGTGGCCAGTCCTCTTCTAGCTGTGTCAGGTGGAGATTATAAGGGTACATGGCCATTTCAGGCAGATTGTTCTTCAATATGTTCAGATGTTCATAGATGACCAGCAGGGTCGAATAATAATCACAGTGGTTGTAGAGGGTGCAACAGATCAGCACCTCAGGAGTAAATGTCAGCTGGCTTTTCATAGCCACGCATTCAGAGGTCGAGACAGCAGGTGCGGGAGAAAAAGTCAAACAGCAGGTCTGGGACAGGTAACACATCTGGTGAACAGGTCAGGGTTCCCTAGCCGCAGGCAGAACAGTTGGAACTGGAGCAGCAACACGACCAGGTGAACTGGGGACAGCCCGGAGTCATCAGACCAGGTAGGTCTGAGGCATGATCCTAGGGCTCAGGTCCTCTGGGAGGGAAGGGAGAACTAGAGGGAGCATACTTAAGTTCACAAAGGCCACCAGATAAGCCAGGAGAATGACACCAGATATAACAGACTGACCCTAGCCCCCCGGCACGTAGACTATTGCAGCATAGATTCTGAGATGGGTGGGTCAGGGGACACTGTCGACCCGTCCGATGATACCCCCGGACAGGGCTAACCAGGCAGGATATAACCCCACCCACTTTGCTAAAGCACAGCCCCCACACCACTAGAGGGATATCAATAGACCGCCAACTTACTACCCTGAGACGAGGCTGAGTATAGCGCTCCTCCCCCGCGCGAGCCCGAGGGGGCGCAAAACCGGACAGGAAGATCACGTCTCTGACTCAACCCACTCAAGTGACGCACCCCTTCTAGGGATGACATGGAAGAGCACTAGTAAGCCTGTGAATCAGCCCCTGTAATATGGTCAGAGGCAGAGAATCCCAGTGGAGAGACAGCAAGGGCAGTTCATCACTCCAGTGTGTTGCCGTTCACCTTTGCACCCCTGGGCCAGACTACATAACCATAGAACCTACTGAAGACATGAGTTTTCGGTAAAGACTTAAACATTGAGACTGAGTCTACGTCTCTCACATGGATAGGCAGATCATTCCATAAAAATTGAGCTCTATAGGAGAAAGCACTGCCTCTTGCTGTTTGCTTAGAAATTCTGTTTGCTAATTCCACATTTTACAGCCTGAATTCAAAATGGATTATATTTATTTTCCTCACCCATCTACACACAATATCCCATAATGACAAAGTGAAAACATGTTTTTAGAAATCTTTACACATTTATTGAAAATTAAATACAGAAATATGTTATTTACTGTACATAAGTATTCCGAACCCAGAGTCAATACATGTTAGAATCACCTTTGGCAGCGATTATAGCTGCGAGTCTTTCTGGGTAAATAATTTTAAACACTATTTTGTACACAGTAAGTACATGCAACTTTACGTTAACCAAATTACTCTTGAACCTATTTAGGCTTGCCATTACTAAGGGGTTGAATACTTAGACTCAAGACATTTCAGCTTTATTTTGTATTAATTTGTAAAAATGTCTAAAAACATAATTCGACTGACATTAGGGGGTATTGTGTGTAGACCAGTGACAAATCTAAATTGAATCTATTTTAAATTCAGGCTGAAACACCACAAAATGTGTAAAAAGTCCAGGGGGAGCCTAGTGATTGAATCACCGAGCTGACAAGGTATAACCGGCTGTTGTTGTAATCAGCCTGGAACGTGGTCAATAGAGTAGGCCTATCAAAATACAAAGACAATTGATGCAGATAAGGGATATACACAAAAAACACAAACAACAATGTGCAGTGGGCTAATTAACCATATTCAGGTGCTGAGTAATGTTTCCTGAGATCTGAAGACTTGCATTAGCCCGTTGAGCTAACACAGTCATTGGGGCGCTAACACAGTCATTGGGGCGCTAACACAGTCATTGGGGCGCTAACACGGTCATTGGGGAGCTAACACAGTCATTGGGGAGCTAACGCAGTCATTGGGGAGCTAACACAGTCATTGGGGAGCTAACGCAGTCATTGGGGAGCTAACACAGTCATTGGGGCGCTAACACGGTCATTGGGGCGCTAACACAGTCATTGGGGCGCTAACACAGTCATTGGGGAGCTAACACGGTCATTGGGGCGCTAACACAGTCATTGGGGAGCTAACACAGTCATTGGGACGCTAACACAGTCATTGGGGAGCTAACACAGTCATTGGGGAGCTAACACGGTCATTGGGGAGCTAACACGGTCATTGGGGAGCTAACACGGTCATTGGGGCGCTAACACGGTCATTGGGGAGCTAACACGGTCATTGGGGAGCTAACACGGTCATTGGGGAGCTAACACGGTCATTGGGGCGCTAACACGGTCATTGGGGCGCTAACACGGTCATTGGGGAGCTAACACGGTCATTGGGGGAGCTAACACGGTCATTGGGGGGGCGCTAACACGGTCATAACACGGGGGAGCTAACACGGTCATTGGGGGCGCTAACACGGTCATTGGGGCGCTAACACGGTCATTGGGGCGCTAACACGGTCATTGGGGCGCTAACACGGTCATTGGGGAGCTAACACGGTCATTGGGGCGCTAACACGGTCATTGGGGAGCTAACACGGTCATTGGGGCGCTAACACGGTCATTGGGGCGCTAACACAGTCATTGGGGCGCTAACACAGTCATTGGGGCGCTAACACAGTCATTGGGGAGCTAACACAGTCATCGGGAAGCTAACACAGTCATCAGGGAGCTAACACAGTTATCGGGGTGCTAACACAGCCATCGGGAAGCTAACACAGCCATCGGGAAGCTAACAGAGTTATCGGGGTGCTAACACAGCCATTGGGAAGCTAACACAGCCATCGGGAAGCTAACACAGCCATCGGGGTGCTAACACAGCCATCGGGAAGCTAACACAGCCATCGGGGTGCTAACACAGCCATCGGGAAGCTAACACAGTCTTGTGTCTCTCAGGAGACCAAGTCTTTCACACTTCAATGAGAATTTTCCATTGAAAGGGCTTTTTTGTCCTGGACTAAGCTTAGTCTGTGTTAGGAAACCAGACCAAAGTGTGTTGTTAATTAGAGTGTGTGGAATGTGTGATCTCCAAAGCACAGCCGAAGCAACATGATTCCCCAAGTAAACAGGTTGTTGGTGTTTTGGAGTTTATTGCCGTTGTCCGTGCAGAAGAGCGTGATTCAAACCTGTCAGCACACAAGACTGACAAACAAACAGAAAGACAGACGCAAAACCCAGCCCTGGCAAACACGGCAGATTTCACACACACACATCACGGCGGATTCCAAATCTCATCTCAGTGGTGATTGCAGGGCCTGGAGCAGAGAGCTGTGTGAACGACATGCCTTTCTAAAGCACAGCATTAACAATACTTCAGCATGACACTTTCAAATAAACACCAGGCTACCAGCTATGAGGTTATGACAATCAGGCATGATAGACTGTGGTAGACGCCAGACAAACACCAGTGCATGTAGCTACAGAAAGACCACGCCCCTAGTTAGTTATCTCTCTCAGAAATGTTTCAGAGCTTAGCAGATGTCAGATAGGTATTTACAGGCTAATCAAAAGTGCGTGTCATGTCAGGTAGGAATGCAGGCCAGGCAGCCATTTATAATTGACTACCTGTACATTCAAGACCTTGTAAATAGATTCTGGAGGTGTTACCAAGTGAGCTTGCCAGCGTGCGTGCGGTGTGTGTGAAACTGAGCTAACATGGAGAGAAATCAGAGAAATCAAGCATATGAGCGACATCTCACACATGCACTTTGAACAAACATTTCCTCTTAAAAGATAACATGGTCATAACTAGGTCCTGGACTGTTTCCTGGTCAGGGCACATGGTCATAACTAGGTTCTGGACTGTTTCCTGGTCAGGGCACATGGTCATAACTAGGTCCTGGACTGTTTCCTGGTCAGGGCACATGGTCATAACTAGGTCCTGGGCTGTTTCCTGGTCAGGGAACATGGTCATAACTAGGTCCTGGACTGTTTCCTGGTCAGGGAACATGGTCACAACTAGGTCCTGGACTGTTTCCTGGTCAGGGAACATGGTCATAACTAGGTCCTGGACTGTTTCCTGGTCAGGGAACATGGTCAGGAAAACCTGACGCTAAAAATAATCATCAGATCTCCTTCCGGTGAGAGAAATCATCTCTGTTTGGTTCAGCACAGCCCAAACCCTGACCAATAACACTGAGTTTTGTGCTGAAAGGATACTACTTCATATTCCGAAGGAATGTGTGGGAATTGTATATTCTGCAGGGTACTTTTCTACATTGTCAGATTACAACCTTGCTAAAACAACATGTTCTTTTCCAGAGGGGAGTGTTTTCTCAATGCTCGTCCTGTGGTGTCGTAGTCGGGAAGAAACACCTTAGAGCAGTGTTTCCCAAACTCCATCCTAAGGACCCCAAGAGCTGCATATTTAGGTTTTTGCCCAGGCACTACACAGCTGATTCAAATAATCAACGCTTGATGATTAGTTGATTATTTGAATCAGTTGTCTAGTGCCAGGGGCAAAAACCAAAACACACACCCAGGAGGTGTGTGGGAAACCCTGTCGTAGGACATCAATTATAACTGGTGTTAACCACTTCTATAAATCAGCCGCATTGTAGTGTTTTGTGGTTGAGTGCTTTTACAGCACAGGTACATGAACATGATAGTTTCCTACCACACACACTGAGGGGCAGGAAGGAAAGTGCGCTCATTGGCTAGGAGATTTACCCTCAGGCAGAATGTGTGACTTTGTTTCCTTGTCATCTCTCACACAATAAGATAGGCTTTAAAGAACACTTCTTTGGGGATGAACGGAATGAATTAGATTCTGCTTGTTTCATATTTTTCTCTCTTTCTCACGTCGAGAGCCAGAGGCAGATTCTTTTTTATTTCATGTCTTTGGTGCCTTTTTCTGTGCATTCAACTGTTAAAGGTTCTACAGTGGATTTAATATGATGGCTAAAGCATTTCCCTGCTGTCTTATCCAGGTGTTTGTAGCTTTAGGACTTTAAAACTAGCACCATTAGTAACATGCTTGTGTACTTTATCCAATCAGTGTAACACCTTACCAGCAGCTAGGCTACTAGCTGAAGGCTGAATACAACAATCTGCTGAAGTCACCAATGTCCATTTGCCTAAGTAAATAAATATAATTTGTCATTTTAATGTCAATTTGATGATTTACACTAAAGGTTATTGAGTTAAACTCATTCAATTAAAGTCAAATCTCTGTCTTTTAACTCCAGGGGAGTGAGGTTGCTGAAAGCAGGAATCCTCCCCCGGCCTTCTATGCTGATCGGCCCAGGCCCCGGGTGGACTAAACCCAAGGAGGAGGTATGCAGGGCTGGTGTCTGCCAGGGGCCTTCTGGGGGTCAAATCTCCTCCAGCTGGGAGCCTATCAGTGTGGGAAACCGTGGGGGTCAAATATGTGCGTGATTGCATGTCAAATCAAAGTTTATGGGTCACGTACAGAGATTCCCAGATGTTTTCACAGGTGCACTGAAATGCTTGTGTTTCTAGTTCCAACAGTGCAGTTATAATATCTAGCAATACAAAACAATACACACTTAATCCATAAAGTAAAAAGAAGGAAATTAAGAAATATCAGAGCGAACAATGTCATATATATATATATATATATATATATATATATATATATATATACACATATACTACATGACCAAACACTACATGGGGAAAACTGCTCGTCGAACACATTCTCATTTACACCACTCCAGCCAACGCTTGACATTGCACATGGTTATCTTAGGTTACTCGGCCATGGAAACCCATTTCATGAAACTCCCGATGAACAGTTCTTGTGCTGATGTAGCTTCCAAAGGCAGTTTGGAACTCTGTAGTGAGTGTTGCAACCGAGGACAGACGATTGTTACACTCTTCAGCACTCGGAGGTCCCGTTCTGTGAGCTTGTGTGGCCTACCACTTCGCGGCTGAGCCGTTGTTGCTTCTAGACATTTCCACTTCACAATAAAAGTACTTACAGATGACCGGGGCAGCTATATAGAGGGTAGAAATGTGACGAACTGACTTGTTGGAAAGGTGGCATCCTATGATGGTGCCATGTTGAAAGTCAACTGAGCTCTTCAGTACGGACTATTCTACTGCCAATGGTTGTCTATGGAGATTGCATGGCTGGGTGCTCGATTTTAGCCATGCTGGTTAAGTGTGCCTTGAATTCTAAATAAATCACAGATAGTGTCACCAGCAAAGCACCCCCACATCATTACACCTCCTCCTCCATGCTTCACGGTGGGAACTACTCTGTGTCTCACAAAGACACAGCGGTTGGAACCAAAAATCTCAAATTTGGACTCATCAGACCAAAGGACAGATTTCCACTGGTTTAATGTCCATTGCTTTAATTGAATGTTTCTTGGTCCAAGCAAGTATCTTCTTGATATCGGTGTCCTTTAGTAGTGGTTTCTTTGCAGCAATTCGACCATGAAGACCTGATTCCCGCAGTCTCCTCTGAACAATTGATGTTGAGATGTGTCTGTTACTTGAACTCTGTGAAGCATTTATTTAGCCTTCAATTTCTGAGGCTGGTAACTCTAATGAACTTATCCTCTGCAGCAGAGGTAAGTCTAGGTCTTCCTTTCCTATGGCGGCCCTCATGAGAGCCAGTTTCATGATTGTTGCTTGTTGGTTTTTGCGACTGCACTTGAAGAAACTTGAAGTTCTTGAAATTTTCCGGATTGACTGACCTTCATGTCTTCAAGTAATGATGGACTGTCATTTCTCTTTGCTTATTTGAGTAGTTCTTCCCCTAATATGGACTTGGTCTTGGACTTGGTCTTCTGTATGCCACCTCTCCCTTGTCACAACACAACTGATTGGCTCAAACTCATTAAGATGGAAAGAAATTCCACAAATGAACTTTTAACAAGGCACACCTGTTAATTGAAATGCATTCCAGGTGACTACCTCATGAAGCTGGTTGAGAAAATGCCAAGAGTGTGCAAAGCTGTCATCAAGGCAAAGCGTGGCTACTTTGAAGAATCTCAAATATAAAATACATTTAGATTTGTTTAACACTTTTTTGGTTACTACATGATTCCATATGTGTTATTTCATAGTTTTGGTGTCTTCACTATTATTCTACAATGTAGAAAATAGTCAAAGTAAAGAAAAACCGTTGAATGAATAGGTGTGTCCAAACGTTTGACTGGTACTGTATATAATGTGTGTACATGAATAGAAAAGGTGTGTACAGCACTAGTTATATAGGATGAGACATGACTAGATTACAGTATATACATATAAAGTGGATTAAACAGTATGTAAACATAATTCCTGTGACCAGTGTTCAATGACTATGTACGTAGGGCAGTAGTCTCTAAGGTGCAGGGTAGAGTACTGGCTTGTAGCTGGTTAGTAACAGTCTCTAAGGTGCAGGGTAGAGTACTGGGTTAGTAACAGTCTCTAAGGTGCAGGGTAGAGTACTGGGTGGTAGCTGGTTAGTAACAGTCTCTAAGGTGCAGGGTAGAGTACCGGGTGGTAGCTGGTTAGTAACAGTCTCTAAGGTGCAGGGTAGAGTACTGGGTGGTAGCTCTTAGTAACAGTCTCTAAGGTGATGTACCGGGTGTAGCTGTAGGCCGGGGCTCAGGTCCTTGATGTCTCCTCCTTCTAGATGGTCCTTGATGATCTTCTAGATGGTAGCAGGGTGTACATGCCGTGGCTCAGGTGGTTGAGGTCCTTGATGATCTTCAAGATGGTAGCAGGGTGTACAGGCCGTGGCTCAGGTGGTTGAGGTCCTTGATGATCTTCTAGATGGTAGCTGGGTGTACAGGCCGTGGCTCAGGTGGCTGAGGTCCTTGATGATCTTCTAGATGGTAGCGGGGTGTACATGATCTTCTAGATGGGCTACAGGCCGTGGCTCAGGTGGCTGAGGTCCTTGATGATCTTCTAGATGGTAGCGGGGTGTACAGGCCGTGGCTCAGGTGGCTGAGGTCCTTGATGATCTTCTAGATGGTAGCGGGGTGTACAGGCCGTGGCTCAGGTGGCTGAGGTCCTTGATGATCTTCTAGATGGTAGCGGGGTGTACAGGCCGTGGCTGAGGTCCTTGATGATCTTCTAGATGGTAGCGGGGTGTACAGGCCGTGGCTCAGGTGGCTGAGGTCCTTGATGATCTTCTAGATGGTAGCGGGGTGTACAGGCCGTGGCTCAGGTGGCTGAGGTCCTTGATGATCTTCTAGATGGTAGCGGGGTGTACAGGCCGTGGCTGAGGTCCTTGATGATCTTCTAGATGGTAGCGGGGTGTACAGGGTGGCTGAGGTTGATGATCTTCTAGATGGTAGCGGGGTGTACAGGCCGTGGCTCAGGTGGCTGAGGTCCTTGATGATCTTCTAGATGGTAGCTGGGGTGTACAGGCCGTGGCTCAGGTGGTTGAGGTCCTTGATGATCTTCTAGATGGTAGCGGGGTGTACATGCCGTGGCTGAGGTCCTTGATGATCTTCTAGATGGTAGTGGGGTGTACAGGCCGTGGCTCAGGTGGCTGAGGTCCTTGATGATCTTCTAGTTGGTACCGGGGTGTACAAGCCGTGGCTGAGGTACTTGATGATCTTCTAGATGGTAGCGGGGTGTACAGGCCGTGGCTCAGGTGGCTGAGGTCCTTGATGATCTTCTAGATGGTAGCGGGGTGTACAGGCCGTGGCTCAGGTGGCTGAGGTCCTTGATGATCTTCTAGATGGTAGCAGGGTGTACAGGCATGTGGCTCAGGTGGCTGAGGTCCTTGATGATCTTCTAGATGGTAGCGGGGTGTACAGGCCGTGGCTCAGGTGGCTGAGGTCCTTGATGATCTTCTAGATGGTAGCGGGGTGTACAGGCCGTGGCTCAGGTGGCTGAGGTCCTTGATGATCTTCTAGATGGTAGCGGGGTGTACAGGCTCAGGTGGCTGAGGTCCTTGATGATCTTCTAGATGGTAGCGGGGTGTACATGCCGTGGCTCAGGTGGCTGAGGTCCTTGATGATCTTCTAGATGGTAGCGGGGTGTACAGGTCGTGGCTCAGGTGGCTGAGGTCCTTGATGATCTTCTAGATGGTAGCGGGGTGTACAGGCCGTGGCTGAGGTCCTTGATGATCTTCTAGATGGTAGCGGGGTGTACAGGCCGTGGCTCAGGTGGCTGAGGTCCTTGATGATCTTCTAGATGGTAGCGGGGTGTACAGGCTCAGGTGGCTGAGGTCCTTGATGATCTTCTAGATGGTAGCGGGGTGTACAGGCCGTGGCTCAGGTGGCTGAGGTCCTTGATGATCTTCTAGATGGTAGCGGGGTGTACAGGCCGTGGCTCAGGTGGCTGAGGTCCTTGATGATCTTCTAGATGGTAGCGGGGTGTACAGGCATGTGGCTCAGGTGGCTGAGGTCCTTGATGATCTTCTAGATGGTAGCGGGGTGTACAGGCCGTGGCTCAGGTGGCTGAGGTCCTTGATGATCTTCTAGATGGTAGCGGGGTGTACAGGCCGTGGCTCAGGTGGCTGAGGTCCTTGATGATCTTCTAGATGGTAGCGGGGTGTACAGGCCGTGGCTCAGGTGGCTGAGGTCCTTGATGATCTTCTAGATGGTAGCGGGGTGTACAGGCCGTGGCTCAGGTGGCTGAGGTCCTTGATGATCTTCTAGATGGTAGCGGGGTGTACAGGCCAGGTGGCTGAGGTCCTTGATGATCTTCTAGATGGTAGCGGGGTGTACAGGCCGTGGCTGAGGTCCTTGATGATCTTCTAGATGGTAGCGGGGTGTACAGGCCGTGGCTCAGGTGGCTGAGGTCCTTGATGATCTTCTAGATGGTAGCGGGGTGTACAGGCCGTGGTTGAGGTCCTTGATGATCTTCTAGATGGTAGCGGGGTGTACAGGCCGTGGCTCAGGTGGCTGAGGTCCTTGATGATCTTCTAGATGGTAGCGGGGTGTACAGGCCGTGGCTGAGGTCCTTGATGATCTTCTAGATGGTAGCGGGGTGTACAGGCCGTGGCTGAGGTCCTTGATGATCTTCTAGATGGTAGCTGGGTGTACAGGCCGTGGCTCAGGTGGCTGAGGTCCTTGATAATCTTCTAGATGGTAGCGGGGTGTACAGGCCGTGGCTGAGGTCCTTGATGATCTTCTAGATGGTAGCGGGGTGTACAGGCCGTGGCTGAGGTCCTTGATGATCTTCTAGATGGTAGCGGGGTGTACAGGCCGTGGCTCAGGTGGCTGAGGTACTTGATGATCTTCTAGATGGTGCAGGGTGTACAGGCCGTGGCTCAGGTGGCTGAGGTCCTTGATGATCTTCTTGGCCTTCCTGTGACACTGGGTGCTGTAGATGTCCTGGAGAGCAGACAGTGTTCCCCTGGTGTTGCGTTGGGCTGACTACACCAGCATCTAGAGAGCCCTGCGGTTGCGGACGGTGCAATTGCCATATCAAGCGGTGATATAGCCCGACAGGATGCTCTCAATGGTGCATCTGTAGAAGTCTGTGACGGTCTTAAGGGCCGAGATGAATTTCTTCAGCCTCCTGTTGCACCTTCTTCACCACACTGTGTGTGTGAAGGGACTAGTTAATCTCTTCAGTGATGTGCACGCTGATTGAACTTTAAGCTTTTGACCCTCTCTACTGCGACCCTGTCGATGTGAATGAGGGCGTGCTCTCTCTGTTGTCTCCTGTAGTCCACAATCAGCACCTTCGTTTTGTTGATGCTGAGGGAGAAGTTATTTTCCTGGCACCACTCCACCAGGGTATGTGTGTGTGTGTGTGTGTGTGTGTGTGTGTGTGTGTGTGTGTGTGTGTGTGTGTGTGTGCGTGTGTGTGTGTGTGTGTGTGTGTGTGTGTTTGCTTAATGGAGCATGTGTTGACTCTTCAGACGATAAGCATGCAGCTTGCCTGAGAATGGACTCCCATAGGCCCATTAAGGCATCACTCCTACAGAAAATGAATCCTTCTCAATCTAAGTGCAGATGCCGGCGCCCAAATCCACCCCCCTGCAAGACATCTCAGATCAAAAAACAACGGACTTTGGCTGCTTATCTAGGTGTCATTGAGTGTCTTTGCTTTTCTGTGGGAATGATGGCTTTGATAATGGAAGTGTATTATCAGGACAAGCTCAGAACATCCCATTCAGTACTGGTGTTGCGGTAGCATAGCTGTAGACTGCAGTCTGATGACCTCAGATAGTTGTTGTTCCGGGGGGTAGATCATAGCCGTAAAACATCTCTCTTCTCCATCTCCCCAGTGGGTAAAGTATCATTTGTCTTGGTCCCTTTGATCGTTAAGTGCCACAGAATGGATGTTTACTCTCTCTAGCTGAAATCAACACGGTTATTTAACTCTGAGGATTTTTAGATGAAGTCCCTCAGTGGTTAGTAGTGATGTGATTGTGGAGCGTGTGTGTGTGCGTCTGAATGTTTGTATGCTCTGTATGTGTGTGTGCCTGAGAACTCTTCTCTTCCCAGAAGGAGTGAGTCAGGTACTGTTGAGTAATCAGCTGAATTGGCTCCCTCCATTGTTGATGTGAATACTGTGTGGCTATGATGAAGGAACCAGGTTATATTAGTGTCTTTGACGTTGCCTGAACAAAAGCCTTGGGAGATTCCTGGTCAATTGTGAACGTAAGCTACCCGGTCACTTCTCCCTGTTTGCTCAAAGCCCTTTTTATTGCACCATCTGGGCACGTCAGCTACTGTCATGTTATGCTAATACAAAGGGTTACGTCCCAAATGGCACCCTATTCCCTATATAGTGCACCGTTATGAAACACAGCTGACCAGCTGTAGTGCACTATATAGGGAATAGGGTGCCATTTGGGATGCAATCTCGGATATAGCAATGAAAGGATTTACGGTGCCCAGCATTGAGTGAACCGGAAATTGGAGTTGAGTTTTTGGGCAGGGATTTCCCCTGGCAGACGATAGGCATGACAGGGAGAGGGAGGGGATCAAACACATACAGGAAGTAGATGCTGATAGAGTTGGCAGAGAGAAGAGGTACGGGATGGGAGTGCTGATGCACAAAGCGGGAAGCTGGCTGGAGTGTGACTCTAAAGGCGTCATATCCTCATTGTGCCCTCTGAAAGAACAAGCTATGGTTGACACAGCTGGTTATGACATGTTATGAAACACAGCTGCTTATGACATGTTATAAAACCCAGCTGGTTATGACATGTTATGACACACAGCTGGTTATGACGTTATGAAACACAGCTGCTTATGACATGTTATAAAACCCAGCTGTTTATGACATGTTATGACACACAGCTGGTTATGACATGTTATGAAACACAGCTGCTTATGACATGTTATAAAACCCAGCTGGTTATGACATGTTATGACACACAGCTGGTTATGACATGTTATGAAACACAGCTGCTTATGACATGTTATAAAACCCAGCTGGTTATGACATGTTATGACACACAGCTGGTTATGACATGTTATGACACACAGCTGTTTATGACATGTTATGAAACACAGCTGGTTATGACATGTTATGAAACACAGCTGCTTATGACATGTTATGACACACAGCTGGACATGACATGTTATGAAACCCAGCTGGTTATGATATGTTATGAAACACAGCTGGTTATCAAGTTATGACACACAGCTGGTTATGACATGTTATGAAACACAGCTGGTTATCAAGTTATGAAACACCGCTGGTTATCAAGTTATGACACACAGCTGGTTATGACATGTTATGAAACCCAGCTGGTTATGACACACAGCTGGTTATGACACGTTATGTCATATAGCTGGTTATGACACACAGCTGGTTATGACACATTCTGACATATAGCTGGTTATGACACATTCTGACATATAGCTGGTTATGACATGTTATGACACACAGCTGGTTATGACACATTCTGACATATAGCTGGTTATGACATGTTATGACATAAAGCTGGTTATGACACAGCTGGTTAGGACATAGCTGGCTATTACATGTTATGACACACAGCTGGTTATAACCAGTGGTGCAGTGGAAGGTAAACGCACTTAAACGATCCCACCTTTTTATTCTGTGCATATGGTTAACCCACCTTTAGCAGAAAAGTGCATTGAAAGTATATGGAGCTTGACTTTACACACCCTGACCAGCGTTTTCACTAGTTATGATCGTTTCCTTATCACACTCTCTTCACAGTATGTCTCTTCCTTTGGTCTACACTACATCACTAGTTATGATCGTTTCCTTATCACACTCTCTTCACAGTATGTCTCTTCCTTTGGTCTACACTACATCACTAGTTATGATCGTTTCCTTATCACACTCTCTTCACAGTATGTCTCTTCCTTTGGTCTACACTACATCACTAGTTATGATCGTCTCCTTATCACACTCTCTTCACAGTATGTCTCTTCCTTTGGTCTACACTACATCACTAGTTATGATCGTCTCCTTATCACACTCTCTTCACAGTATGTCTCTTCCTTTGGTCTACACTACATCACTAGTTATGATCGTCTCCTTAACACACTCTCTTCACAGTATGTCTCTTCCTTTGTCTCTCTCTCCCTATTTTTGTCATCTTTCTCATTCTCTCTCATGTCTCTAGCCTCTCTGTTCTCTCACTCCCTACCCATCTCTTTTTCTCTGGGCACTTGCTCCCTCACCTCCATTAAACCTGTAATGGATTTAACAAGGTGGCAGTACAAAATGATGAACTAGTCAACCTCACATTAAAGCTCACATAAAAACCTACTTTAAAGTTGTTTGACGTAAGAACAAAGTCTTGTTGTTGCAGTCTAGTATTTGTCTAGTTGATTTAATAGATATGGCACTGTGCATATTTTTGTGGAAGCCATTGTAGGTCTAGCATGACAATGTTTGTTTAAAGTTGAGAACTCTTCCAGATATTGTGGTCATAAGGATGACGCTCTTAAAAAGTCCTTTGTTTAAGACTGAAAGACAGACAGCCGTTTTAGCACCACGTGTTGATATGCATTTGCAGTGATTGTGTGTCTGGGTGATTGTTACCAAATCCTTTGGGCTGGGGTGTGAGTGGTGATTTGGTCTCAGTACAGGCCTTAGCACCACCCAGAGTAGCCTCTAGACTTCCAAAATAAAGGGTCTTGTGAAAGAATGTGTTCCTTTAAAAATATAGTCTGCTTCGTTTGTTTACACTTACTGTTTCAAATGTAGCGTTCTCATCTTCTCATGTCTACCACAGGCACAGCTGAGTATATGGACATGAGATACCATCAGAATACAAATACTGCAGTGTGTCAAAACGTGGGATGGATTATTGTGCAGACAGCTTGACAGCAAGAGGTCTGTTATAGCAGAAATTCAAGACGGTGATTGTTGTCCCTGCTTGAGACCGGACTTTAACCCAACCCTCCATTCTCATCGGCCTCAGAGAGACAGATCTAAACCTCTCTCTCTCATAGCTGGAATCAGATCTATTTAAACAAACATTCACTCCAGGTTAAAATGTTGCCCTTTGGCATTGATCTAGGATCAGCTTACCCCTCTCGACATCCAACACTTAACCACTAAGGGGACACTCAAAATTGGCCTAAGATCAGTCTCATACTACTCCGCAAATAAATCATATTGAGGGAAGCCATGCCATGACCTTCCTAGTTGGGTAGAGGCAATGATCAGCAGGCTGTCTTTGTTTCTTATTTGTCCTGGGATAGACAAACCCTTGTTCTGTCCTAAGGGCAGAATTTCATAACTAGAGGGCAGCTTGTGAAACTGAACCAACTTGCTGCCCACCAGTACACATTTTCATTGCAGCCCCGGACAAACACTCCTCATTCAACTCACTGACGGCTTAATGATTACTTAACAGGTTGAATCGAGTGTGCTTGTCTGGGACTACAGTACAAATGTGTACTGTTGGGGAACTCGAGGACTGGAGTTCAGACACACTGTTCTAATGCATTTGATCAGCTGATTTTCATAAAATGTCCTAAGAAAATTAAATCTACAGTTGCTTCATCCATTTTTGGACTTCTGAAGCAATGCAATGTACCCATTGATTCTTGAAGAATATAACTTACAGTGAGGGGAAAAGTATTTGATCCCCTGCTGATTTTGTACGTTTGCCCACTGACAAAGAAATGATCCGTCTATAATTTTAATGGTAGGTTTAATTGAACAGTGAGACAGAATAACAACAATAAAATCCCCAAAAACGCATGTCAAAAATGTTATACATTGATTTGCATTTTAATGATCCCTGTCGGTCTCCTTTCATTCATTTGAGAATACGCATCAACATATACAAACAAGAGGAACATAGGGCAGAGGATGAAGAGAGATGTGTGGGTTGTGCATACCTACCTAGGGATGGAAGGGCAGATGATGACGAGGCGAGTAGGTACATGACATTCTAGGATGCTTCTCTTTTAACATGAGTGTGACTGTGAGTGACTGGTAGATGCCTACAGAACACACTAACATGTTATTTGTATGGTGCAAACAGGCATCAGTGGAGGCTGCTGAGGGGAGGATGGCTCATAATGGCATCAAACACATGGAAACCAATTAAGGTGCCACCAACCTCTGATGGGCACATGCCTCCACTTTACAGCTGCATGGGGCTCTATATGGGAATTGAAGTTATGCTAAGAAAAATGATGCTTATCTCCTCCGAATATTAAACAGATGGGTTGGAGCAATCGACACTTTATACCCACTTAATTTCCCAGGCAGCCGAGTGGTTTTCTGACAAGTCCCAGGCCACGTCTCTCTGCACCCTGTTAGACTAATGTGCTTAGGGCTATCTGGCCATGTGCTTCATCCTTCTAGCTATGATAAATCCAGCCCAGTCTCCACTCCATATGGTTATTACTGATTGTGGCAGTTTGACCGGGTGCGTGTTTGAGAGAGTACAACTGTGTGTTTGTGTAACGTTGGGGGAGGGATTCTATGATACCGCAGAAACACTACTCCCAACTACAACACACACACACACACACACACACACACACAAGAAAAGGATGCAAGTTGCAACCTCTATTGCAGGGATGTCAAACTCTTTCCATGCAGGGCCTGGTGTCTGCAGGATTTAGGTTTTTCCCTTTCAATGAAGCCTTAGAAAACCAGGTGTGGGGAGTTCCTTACTAATTAATGACCTTAATTCATCAATCAAGTACAAGGGAGGAGCAAAAACCTGCAACCACTGGCCCTCCGTGGAATGAGTTTGACACCTGTGCTCTATGGTATTCAAATATGCTTTCACGCTAATTCACATTTCCACTTACCAGAAATACTTGTGTTAAGAATTAACTACAATTCAGGTGAGATGACAAGACTTGAATGCAACACTTTAACTAGTTGCCTTACACACAAATTCCAAGCAACTCAAAAAGCACCAGCTGCTACTAATTGCCAATCAGCCTCCTCGCCTGTTTGCAACATTTTAAGTAGTTGTCTTGACCGCAGCTCCTCAATAAGCATCAGCTGCAGATAATTGCTAATCAGCCTCCACACCTGTCTGCACTCACCTTAATCACCACTGCCTCCCTACCTAAACCTGACCAAACTAACATTCCTCCTCTTTGCTCTGTAGTGCATGTCAAGTTACTAGCCTTATCAAGTTGTGCATCCCATCTCCACCTTCTAGCTAGTATCTCTTAGGTTCTTCCAGAGATCTCCGGATTGCCATCACCACAGCAACCTAACAACCATTTCTACCTTAGACTCCAAGCCACACTCTGCAGAGTCCACCAATCAATCATAAGCTGCCCAATTCTGTACCACCATGAACATAAAATTCAAAACCAAATAAATACAGAGTCCACCAATCAATCATAAGCTGCCCAATTCTGTACCACCATGAACATAAAATTCAAAACCAAATAAATCCTTAACTTCTACCTCACCCTCCCCAACCCCATTAAGCTTTATCTATGTCATGCTGAAACACTCTACCCTTGTTCAGCATATCAACAACCATTTGAACTGTAACATGTTACCCCCAATATCTATTTTATCGTCTCCACAATAGCATTCAACCTGGCATTTTTGCTTTCCACAACCCAGTCGTATTGATAACCTTACCAATAAAAGCATCCTTTGACACCGCACATTCATGGGCACAAGATTTCTGAACAGGCCTTGAAACCATGCCAAGACCACCTGAAGCACCAGCCCCAACAATAGATCCACTTACTACAGGTACATCCATGTAAACTCCATCAGTCTGACAGTAGGTCCACTTACCACAGATACATCCATGTAAACTCCATCAGTCTGACAGTAGGTCCACTTACTACAGGTACATCCATGTAAACTCCATCAGTCTGACAGTAGGTCCACTTACTACAGGTACATCCATGTAAACTCCATCAGCCTGACAGTAGGTCCACCTACTACAGGTACAACCATGTAAACTCCATCAGTCTGACAGTAGGTCCACTTACTATAGGTACATCCATGTAAACTCCATCAGTCTGACAGTAGGTCCACTTACTACAGATACATCCATGTAAACTCCATCAGTCTGACAGTAGGTCCACTTACTACAGGTAAATCCATGTAAACTCCATCAGTCTGACAGTAGGTCCACTTACTACAGGTACATC
>NW_027004030.1:0-5126 GCF_036934945.1 Oncorhynchus masou masou
TGTTATGTACTTGAGTGAAGACCCAAAGCGGTTTTAACAGAAAACAGAGTTCTTTAATGAAAAACAGGAATGGCATAAATCCTCTTCCAACGTAGTCAATGGAACAAAAAGAACGTTAGTATAATGCAGGATGCACCTGCCAGGCAGACTCCGACAGGATAGGACAAGGTGGAAGCAAACGAGACGACAGCTTGCTTCTGGCATCAAAAACACAAACAAGAATCAGACACTGAAAGTAGCAGGAACAGAGAGAGAAATAGAGACCTAATCAGAGGGGAAGAGAGAACAGGTGGGAAAGAGTGAATGAGCTAGTTAGGGGAGATGTAGAACAGCTGAAGAATGAGAGACAGAGAAGGTAACCTAAAAAGACCAGCAGAGAGAGACAGAGTGAAGAGAAAGGACAGGAACAGACATAACAAGACATGACAGTACCCCCCCACTCACCGAGCGCCTCCTGGCGCACTCGAGGAGGAAACCTGGCGGCAACGGAGGAAATCATCGATCAGCGAACGGTCCAGCACGTCCCGAGAGGGAACCCAACTCCTCTCCTCAGGACCGTACCCCTCCCAATCCACTAGGTACTGATGACCACGGCCCCGAGGGCGCATGTCCAAAATCTTACGAACCCTGTAGATGGGTGCGCCCTCGACAAGGATGGGGGGGAGGGACGAGCGGGGCGCGAAGAACGGGCTTAACACAGGAGACATGGAAGACCGGGTGAACGCGACGAAGATAGCGCGGGAGAAGAAGTCGCACTGCGACAGGATTAATGACCTGAGAAATACGGAACGGACCAATGAACCGCGGGGCCAACTTGCGAGAAGCTGTCTTAAGGGGAAGGTTCTGAGTGGAGAGCCATACTCTCTGACCGCAACAATATCTAGGACTCTTGGTCCTACGCTTATTAGCGGCCCTCACAGTCTGCGCCCTATTACGGCAAAGTGCCGACCTGACCCCCTTCCAGGTGCGCTCGCAACGCTGGACAAAAGCCTGAGCGGAGGGACGCAGGACTCGGCGAGCTGAGATGAGAACAGCGGAGGCTGGTACCCGAGGCTACTCTGAAAAGGAGATAGACCGGTAGCAGACGAGGGAAGCGAGTTGTGGGCGTACTCTGCCCAGGGGAGCTGTTCTGACCAAGACGCAGGGTTACGAAAAGAAAGACTGCGTAAAATGCGACCAACAGTCTGATTGGCCCGTTCGGCTCGGCCGTTAGACTGGGGATGAAAGCCGGACGAGAGACTGACGGAAGCCCCAATCAAACGGCAAAACTCCCTCCAAAATTGAGACGTGAACTGCGGGCCTCTGTCGGAAACGACGTCAGACGGAAGGCCATGAATTCGGAAAACATTCTCGATAATGATCTGAGCCGTCTCCTTAGCAGAAGGGAGCTTAGCGAGAGGAATGAAATGAGCCGCCTTAGAGAATCTATCGACAACCGTAAGAATAACTGTCTTCCCCGCTGATGAAGGCAGTCCGGTGATAAAATCTAAAGCGATGTGAGACCACGGTCGAGAGGGAATGGGAAGCGGTCTGAGACGGCCGGCAGGAGGAGAGTTCCCAGATTTAGTCTGCGCGCAGACCGAACAAGCGGCGACAAATCGACGCGCGTCACGTTCCCGAGTGGGCCACCAGAAACGCTGGCGAATGGAAGCGAGCGTACCCCGAACGCCGGGGTGGCGGCTAACTTGGCAGAGTGGGCCCACTGAAGAACGGCCGGACGAGTAGGAACAGGAACGAACAGAAGGTTCCTAGGACAAGCTCGCGGCCCAGTGTGACGAGTGCTTGCTTTACCTGCCTCTCAATTCCCAGACAGTCAACCCGACAACACGCCCCGTCAGAAGAATCCCCTCGGGGTCGGTGGAGACCTCAGAAGAACTGAAGAGACGAGATAAAGCATCAGGCTTGGTGTTTTTGAGCCCGGACGATAAGAAATAACAAACTCGAAACGAGCGAAAAACAGAGCTTAACGAGGCCTGACCGCGCATTAAGTTGTTTGGCTGAACGGATGTACTCAAGGTTCCTATGGTCAGTCCAAACGACAAAAGGAACAGTCGCCCCCTCCAACCACTGTCGCCATTCGCCTAGGGCTAAGCGGATGGCGAGCAGTTCGCGATTACCAACATCATAGTTACGTTCTGACGGCGATAAGCGATGAGAGAAAACGCGCAAGGATGGACCTTGCCGTCAGAGAGAGCGCTGAGAAAGAATGGCTCCCACGCCCACCTCTGACGCGTCAACCTCAACAACAAACTGACTAGAGATGTCAGGTGTAACAAGAATAGGTGCGGATGTAAAACGATTCTTAAGAAGATCAAAAGCTCCCTGGGCGGAAACGGACCACTTAAAGCACGTCTTAACAGAAGTAAGGGCTGTGAGGGGAGCTGCCACCTGACCGAAATTACGGATGAAACGACGATAGAAATTAGCGAAGCCCAGAAAGCGCTGCAGCTCGACGCGTGACTTAGGAACGGGCCAATCAATGACAGCCTGGACCTTAGCGGGATCCATCTTAATGCCCTCAGCGGAAATAACGGAACCGAGAAAAGGGACAGAGGCGGCATGAAAAGTGCACTTCTCAGCCTTCACATAAAGACAGTTCTCCAAAAGGCGCTGGAGGACGCGTCGCACGTGCTGAACATGAATCGAGAGAGACGGTGAAAAAATCAGGATATCGTCCATGTAAACGAAAACAAAAATGTTCAGCATGTCTCTCAGGACGTCGTTAACTAGTGCCTGAAAGACAGCTGGAGCGTTAACGAGGCCGAAAGGAAGAACCCGGTATTCAAAGTGCCCTAACGGAGTGTTAAACGCCGTCTTCCACTCGTCCCCCTCCCTGATGCGCACGAGATGGTAGGCGTTACGAAGGTCCAATTTGGTGAAAAACCTGGCTCCCTGCAGGATCTCGAAGGCTGAAGACATAAGAGGAAGCGGATAACGATTCTTAACTGTTATGTCATTCAGCCCTCGATAATCCACGCATGGGCGCAGGGACCCGTCCTTCTTCTGAACAAAAAAAAACCCCGCTCCGGCGGGAGAGGAGGAGGAGACTATGGTACCGGCGTCGGCGAAACCGACAAATAATCCTCGAGAGCCTTACGTTCGGGAGCCGACAGAGAGTATAATCTACCCCGGGGGGAGTAGTTCCCGGAAGGAGATCAATACTACAGTCATACGACCGGTGTGGAGGGAGAGAAGTGGCCTTGGAACGACTGAACACCGTGCGCAGATCGTGATACTCCTCCGGCACCCCTGTCAAATCGCCAGGCTCCTCCTGTGAAGAAGAGACAGAGGAAACAGGAGGGATAGCAGACATTAAACAGGTCACATGACAAGAAACATTCCAGGATAGGATAGTATTACTAGACCAATTAATAGAAGGGTTATGGCGCACTAGCCAGGGATGACCCAAAACAACAGGTGTAAAAGGTGAACGAAAAATTAAAAAAGAAATGGTTTCGCTATGATTACCAGAGACAGTGAGGGTTAAAGGCAGCGTCTCACGCTGAATCTTGGGGAGAGAACTACCATCTAAAGCGAACAAGGCCGTGGGCTCCCCTAACTGTCTGAGAGGAATGTCATGTTCCCGAGCCCAGGTCTCGTCCATAAAACAGCCCTCCGCCCCAGAGTCTATCAAGGCACTGCAGGAAGCAGATGAACCGGGCCAGCGGAGATGGACCGGAAAGGTAGTGCGTGATCCAGAAGGAGAGGCCTGAGTAGTTGCGCTCACCAGTAGCCCTCCTCTTACTGATGAGCTCTGGCTTTTACTGGACATGAGGTGACAAAATGACCAGCGGAGCCGCAGTAGAGACAGAGGCGATTGGTGATTCTCCGTTCCTTCTCCTTGGCCGAGATGCGGATACCCCCAGCTGCATAGGCTCAGCATCCGAGCCGGCGGAGGAGGGTGGCAGTGATGCGGCAGGTGGCAGTGATGTGGAGAGGGGAGCAACGGAGAACGCGAGCTCCTTTCCACGAGCTCGGCGACGAAGATCAAACCGTCGCTCTATGCGAATAGCGAGAGCTATTAAGGAGTCCAGACTGGAAGGAACCTCCCGGGAGAGGATCTCATCCTTAACCTCGACGAGGAGACCCTCCAGAAAACGAGCGAGCAAAGCCGGCTCGTTCCAGTCACTAGAGGCAGCGAGAGTGCGAAACTCAATAGAATAATCCGTTATGGATCGATTCCCCTGACATAGGGAAGACAGGGCCCTGGAAGCCTCCTCCCCAAAAACAGAACGGTCAAAAACCCGTATCATCTCCTCCTTAAAGTCCTGATACTGGTTAATACACTCAGCCCTCGCCTCCCAGATTGCCGTGCCCCACTCACGCGCCCGTCCGGTAAGGAGAGAAATGACGTAGGCGATGCGGGCTGCGCTCCTGGAGTAAGTGTTGGGCTGGAGAGAGAACACCACATCACACTGAGTGAGGAATGAGCGGCACTCAGTGGGCTCCCCAGAGTAACACGGCGGGTTGTTGATCCTGGGCTCCGGAGACTCGGAAACCCTGGAAGTGGGCGGTGGATCGAGGTGGAGTTGGTGAACCTGTCTTGTGAGGTCGGAGACTTGGACGGCCAGGGTCTCAACGGCATGTCGAGCAGCAGACAATTCCTCCTCGTGTCTGCCTAGCATCGCTCCCTGGATCTCGACGGCGGAGTGAAAAGGGTCCGGAGCCGCTGGGTCCATTCTTGGTCTGATTCTTCTGTTATGTACTTGAGTGAAGACCCAAAAGCGGTTTTAACAGAAAACAGAGTTCTTTAATGAAAAACAGGAATGGCATAAATCCTCTTCCAACGTAGTCAATGGAACAAAAAGAACGTTAGTATAATGCAGGATGCACCTGCCAGGCAGACTCCGACAGGATAGGACAAGGTGGAAGCAAACGAGACGACAGCTTGCTTCTGGCATCAAAAACACAAACAAGAATCAGACACTGAAAGTAGCAGGAACAGAGAGAGAAATAGAGACCTAATCAGAGGGGGAAGAGAGAACAGGTGGGAAAGAGTGAATGAGCTAGTTAGGGGAGATGTAGAACAGCTGAAGAATGAGAGACAGAGAAGGTAACCTAAAAAGACCAGCAGAGAGAGACAGAGTGAAGAGAAAGGACAGGAACAGACATAACAAGACATGACA
>NW_027004031.1:0-5126 GCF_036934945.1 Oncorhynchus masou masou
TGTTATGTACTTGAGTGAAGACCCAAAAGCGGTTTTAACAGAAAACAGAGTTCTTTAATGAAAACAGGAATGGCATAAATCCTCTTCCAACGTTGTCAATGGAACAAAAAGAACGTTAGTATAGTGCAGGATGCACCTGCCAGGCAGACTCCGACAGACAGGACAAGGTGGAAGCAAACGGGACGACAGCTTGCTTCTGCATCAAAACACAAACAAGAATCAGACACTGAAAGTAGCAGGAACAGAGAAAGAAATAGAGACCTAATCAGAGGGGGAAGAGAGAACAGGTGGGAAAGAGTGAATGAGCTAGCTAGGGGAGATGTAGAACAGCTGAAGAATGCGAGACAGAGAAGGTAACCTAAAAAGACCAGCAGAGAGAGACAGAGTGAAGAGAAAGGACAGGAACAGACATAACAAGACATGACAGTACCCCCCACTCACCGAGCGCCTCCCCATGGCCTGAGGAGGAAACCTGGCGGCAACGGAGGAAATCATCGATCAGCGAACGGTCCAGCACGTCCCGAGAGGGAACCCAACCTCTCCTCAGGACCGTACCCCTCCCAATCCACTAGGTACTGATGACCACGGCCCCGAGGGCGCATGTCCAAAATCTACGAACCCTGTAGATGGGTGCGCCTCGACAAGGATGGGGGGACGAGCGGGGCGCGAAGAACGGGCTTAACACAGGAGACATGGAAGACCGTGAACGCGACGAAGATAGCGCTGGAGAAGAAGTCGCACTGCGACAGGATTAATGACCTGGGAAATACGGAACGGACCAATGAACCGCGGGGCCAACTTGCGACGAAGCTGTCTTAAGGGAAGGTTCTGAGTGGAGAGCCATACTCTGACCGCAACAATATCTAGGACTCTGGTCCTACGTTTATTAGCGCCTCCTCACAGTCTGCGCCCTATTACGGCAAAGGCCGACCTGGACCCCCTTCCAGGTGCGCTCGCAACGCTGGACAAAAGCCTGAGCGGAGGGAACGCAGGACTCGGCGAGCTGAGATGAGAACAGCGGAGGCTGGTACCCGAGGCTACTCTGAAAAGGAGATAGACCGGTAGCAGACGAGGGAAGCGAGTTGTGGGCGTACTCTGCCCAGGGGAGCTGTTCTGACCAAGACGCAGGGTTACGAAAAGAAAGACTGCGTAAAATGCGACCAACAGTCTGATTGGCCCGCTCGGCTTGACCGTTAGACTGGGGATGAAAGCCGGACGAGAGACTGACGGAAGCCCCAATCAAACGGCAAAACTCCCTCCAAAATTGAGACGTGAACTGCGGGCCTCTGTCGGAAACGACGTCAGACGGAAGGCCATGAATTCGGAAAACATTCTCGATAATGATCTGAGCCGTCTCCTTAGCAGAAGGGAGCTTAGCGAGAGGAATGAAATGAGCCGCCTTAGAGAATCTATCGACAACCGTAAGAATAACTGTCTTCCCCGCTGATGAAGGCAGTCCGGTGATAAAATCTAAAGCGATGTGAGACCACGGTCGAGAGGGAATGGGAAGCGGTCTGAGACGGCCGGCAGGAGGAGAGTTCCCAGATTTAGTCTGCGCGCAGACCGAACAAGCGGCGACAAATCGACGCCGTCACGTTCCCGAGTGGGCCACCAGAAACGCTGGCGAATGGAAGCGAGCGCACTCCGAACGCCGGGGTGGCCGGCTAACTTGGCAGAGTGGGCCCACTGAAGAACGGCCGGACGAGTAGGAACGGGAACGAACAGAAGGTTCCTAGGACAAGCTCGCGGCGACGGAGTGTGAGCGAGTGCTTGCTTTACCTGCCTCTCAATTCCCCAGACAGTCAACCCGACAACACGCCCGTCAGGGAGAATCCCCTCGGGGTCGGTGGAGACCTCAGAAGAACTGAAGAGACGAGATAAAGCATCAGGCTTGGTGTTTTTTGAGCCCGGACGATAAGAAATAACAAACTCGAAACGAGCGAAAAACAGAGCCCAACGAGCCTGACGCGCATTAAGTCGTTTGGCTGAACGGATGTACTCAAGGTTCCTATGGTCAGTCCAAACGACAAAAGGAACGGTCGCCCCTCCAACCACTGTCGCCATTCGCCTAGGGCTAAGCGGATGGCGAGCAGTTCGCGATTACCAACATCATAGTTACGTTCTGACGGCGATAAGCGATGAGAGAAAACGCGCAAGGATGGACCTTGCCGTCAGAGAGAGAGCGCTGAGAAAGAATGGCTCCCACGCCCACCTCTGACGCGTCAACCTCAACAACAAACTGACTAGAGATGTCAGGTGTAACAAGAATAGGTGCGGATGTAAAACGATTCTTAAGAAGATCAAAAGCTCCCTGGGCGGAAACGGACCACTTAAAGCACGTCTTAACAGAAGTAAGGGCTGTGAGGGGAGCTGCCACCTGACCGAAATTACGGATGAAACGACGATAGAAATTAGCGAAGCCCAGAAAGCGCTGCAGCTCGACGCGTGACTTAGGAACGGGCCAATCAATGACAGCCTGGACCTTAGCGGGATCCATCTTAATGCCCTCAGCGGAAATAACGGAACCGAGAAAAGGGACAGAGGCGGCATGAAAAGTGCACTTCTCAGCCTTCACATAAAGACAGTTCTCCAAAAGGCGCTGGAGGACGCTGCCGCACGTGCTGAACATGAATCGAGAGAGACGGTGAAAAAATCAGGATATCGTCCATGTAAACGAAAACAAAAATGTTCAGCATGTCTCTCAGGACGTCGTTAACTAGTGCCTGAAAGACAGCTGGAGCGTTAACGAGGCCGAAAGGAAGAACCCGGTATTCAAAGTGCCCTAACGGAGTGTTAAACGCCGTCTTCCACTCGTCCCCCTCCCTGATGCGCACGAGATGGTAGGCGTTACGAAGGTCCAATTTGGTGAAAAACCTGGCTCCCTGCAGGATCTCGAAGGCTGAAGACATAAGAGGAAGCGGATAACGATTCTTAACTGTTATGTCATTCAGCCCTCGATAATCCACGCATGGGCGCAGGGACCCGTCCTTCTTCTGAACAAAAAAACCCGCGCTCCGGCGGGAGAGGAGGAGGAGACTATGGTACCGGCGTCGAGCGAAACCGACAAATAATCCTCGAGAGCCTTACGTTCGGGAGCCGACAGAGAGTATAATCTACCCCGGGGGGGAGTAGTTCCCGGAAGGAGATCAATACTACAGTCATACGACCGGTGTGGAGGGAGAGAAGTGGCCTTGGAACGACTGAACACCGTGCGCAGATCGTGATACTCCTCCGGCACCCCTGTCAAATCGCCAGGCTCCTCCTGTGAAGAAGAGACAGAGGAAACAGGAGGGATAGCAGACATTAAACAGGTCACATGACAAGAAACATTCCAGGATAGGATAGTATTACTAGACCAATTAATAGAAGGGTTATGGCGCACTAGCCAGGGATGACCCAAAACAACAGGTGTAAAAGGTGAACGAAAAATTAAAAAAGAAATGGTTTCGCTATGATTACCAGAGACAGTGAGGGTTAAAGGCAGCGTCTCACGCTGGAATCTGGGGAGAGAACTACCATCTAAAGGAGCCAGGCCGTGGGCTCCCTAACTGTCTGAGAGGAATGTCATGTTCCCTGAGCCCAGGTCTCGTCCATAAAACAGCCCGCCCCAGAGTCTATCAAGGCACTGCAGGAAGCAGATGAACCGGGCCAGCGGAGATGGACCGGAAAGGTAGTGCGTGATCCAGAAGGAGAGGCCTGAGTAGTTGCGCCACTGTGGCCCTCCTCTTACTGATGAGCTCTGGCTTTTACTGGACATGAGGTGACAAAATGACCAGCGGAGCCGCAGTAGAGACAGAGGTACAGACAGATTCTCCGCTCCTCTCCTGGCCGAGATGCGGATACCCCCCAGCTGCATAGGCTCAGCATCCGAGCCGGCGGAGGAGGGTGGCAGTGATGCGGCAGGTGGCAGTGATGTGGAGAGGGGAGCAACGGAGAACGCGAGTCCTTTTCCACGAGCTCGGCGACGAAGATCAAACTGTCGCTCTATGCGAATAGCGAGAGCTAAGGAGTCCAGACTGGAAGGAACCTCCCGGGAGAGGATCTCATCCTTAACTCGACGAGGAGACCCTCCAGAAAACGAGCGAGCAAAGCCGGCCGTTCCAGTCACTAGAGGCAGCGAGAGTGCGAAACTCAATAGAATAATCCGTTATGGATCGATTCCCCTGACATAGGGAAGACAGGGCCCTGGAAGCCTCCCTCCAAAAAAACAGAACGGTCAAAACCCGTATCATCTCCTCCTTAAAGTCCTGATACTGGTTAATACACTCAGCCCTCGCCTCCCAGATTGCCGTGCCCCACTCACGCGCCCGTCCGGTAAGGAGAGAAATGACGTAGGCGATGCGGGCTGCGTCCTGGAGTAAGTGTTGGGCTGGAGAGAGAACACCACATCACACTGAGTGAGGAATGAGCGGCACTCAGTGGGCTCCCAGAGTAACACGGCGGGTTGTTGATCCTGGGCCCGGAGACTCGGAAACCCTGGAAGTGGGCGGTGGATCGAGGTGGAGTTGGTGAACCTGTCTTGTGAGGTCGGAGACTTGGACGGCCAGGGTCTCAACGGCATGTCGAGCAGCAGACAATTCCTCCCGTGTTGCCTAGCATCGCCCCCTGGATCTCGACGGCGGAGTGAAAAGGGTCCGGAGCCGCTGGGTCATTCTGGTCTGATTCTTCTGTTATGTACTTGAGTGAAGACCCAAAAGCGGTTTTAACAGAAAACAGAGTTCTTTAATGAAAAACAGGAATGGCATAAATCCTCTTCCAACGTAGTCAATGGAACAAAAAGAACGTTAGTATAATGCAGGATGCACCTGCCAGGCAGACTCACAGGATAGGACAAGGTGGAAGCAAACGGGACGACAGCTTGCTTCTGGCATCAAAAACACAAACAAGAATCAGACACTGAAAGTAGCAGGAACAGAGAGAGAAATAGAGACCTAATCAGAGGGGGAAGAGAGAAACAGGTGGGAAAGAGTGAATGAGCTAGTTAGGGGAGATGTAGAACAGCTGAAGAATGAGAGACAGA
This sequence comes from Oncorhynchus masou masou, assembly GCF_036934945.1. NCBI lineage: Eukaryota > Metazoa > Chordata > Actinopteri > Salmoniformes > Salmonidae > Oncorhynchus > Oncorhynchus masou. The sequence continues at coordinate 5,021 of NW_027004031.1, forward strand.
GAAGGTAACCTAAAAAGACCAGCAGAGAGAGACAGAGCGAAGAGAAAGGACAGGAACAGACATAACAAGACATGACAGAAAGTCCGTGTTGCCCAGCAACAGCCCC
>NW_027004032.1:0-5125 GCF_036934945.1 Oncorhynchus masou masou
TTGTTATGTACTTGAGTGAAGACCCAAAAGCGGTTTTAACAGAAAACAGAGTTCTTTAATGAAAAACAGGAATGGCATAAATCCTCTTCCAACGTTGTCAATGGAACAAAAAGAACGTTAGTATAATGCAGGATGCACCTGCCAGGCAGACTCCGACAGGATAGGACAAGGTGGAAGCAAACGGGACGACAGCTTGCTTCTGGCATGAAAAACACAAACAAGAATCAGACACTGAAAGTAGCAGGAACAGAGAGAGAAATAGAGACCTAATCAGAGGGGGAAGAGAGAACAGGTGTGAAAGAGTGAATGAGCTAGTTAGGGGAGATGTAGAACAGCTGAAGAATGAGAGACAGAGAAGGTAACCTAAAAAGACCAGCAGAGAGAGACAGAGTGAAGAGAAAGGACAGGAACAGACATAACAAGACATGACAGTACCCCCCCACTCACCGAGCGCTCCTGGCGCACTCGAGGAGGAAACCTGGCGGCAACGGAGGAAATCATCGATCAGCTTAACGGCTGTCCAGCACGTCCCGAGAGGGAACCCAACCTCTCCTCAGGGACCGCACCCTCCCAATCCACTAGGTACTGATGACCACTATTCCCGAGGGCGCATGTCCAAAATCTTACGAACCCTGTAGATGGGTGCGCCGACAAGGATGGGGGGGAGGGACGAGCGGGGCGCGAAGAACGGGCTTAACACAGGAGACATGGAAGACCGGGTGAACGCGACGAAGATAGCTGGAGAAGAAGTCGCACTGCGACAGGATTAATGACCTGGGAAATACGGGAACGGACCAATGAACCGCGGGCCAACTTGCGAGAAGCTGTCTTAAGGGGAAGGTTCTGAGTGGAGAGCCATACTCTCTGACCGCAACAATATCTAGGACTCTTGGTCCTACGCTATTAGCGGCCCTCACAGTCTGCGCCCCACATGGCAAAGTGCCGACCTGGACCCCTTCCAGGTGCGCGCAACGCTGGACAAAAGCCTGAGCGAGGGGGACGCAGGACTCGGCGAGCTGAGATGAGAAGGCGGAGGTTGGTACCCGAGGCTACTCTGAAAAGGAGATAGACCGGTAGCAGACGAGGGAAGCGCAGTTGTGGGCGACTCTGCCCAGGGAGCTGTTCTGACCAAGACGAGGGTTACGAAAAGAAAGACTGCGAAATGCAACCAACAGTCTGATTGGCTCGTCGGCTTCTGACCGTTAGACTGGGGATGAAAGCCGGACGAGACTGACGGAAGCCCCAATCAAACGGCAAAACTCCCTCTCCAAAATTGAGACGTGAACTGCGTGGCCTCTGTCGGAAACGACGTCAGACGGAAGGCCATGAATTCGGAAACATTCTCGATAATGATCTGAGCCGTCTCCTTAGCAGAAGGGAGCTTAGCTGAGAGGAATGAAATGAGCGTCTTAGAGAATCTATCGACAACCGTAAGAATAACTGTCTTCCCGCTGATGAAGGCAGTCCTGTGATGAAATCTAAAGCGATGTGAGACCACGGTCGAGAGGGAATGGGAAGCGGTCTGAGACGGCCGGCAGGAGGAGAGTTCCCAGATTTAGTCTGCGCGCAGACCGAACAAGCGGCGACAAATCGACGCGCGTCACGTTCCCGAGTGGGCCACCAGAAACGCTGGCGAATGGAAGCGAGCGCACTCCCGAACGCCGGGGTGGCCGGCTAACTTGGCAGAGTGGGCCCACTGAAGAACGGCCGGACGAGTAGGAACGGGAACGAACAGAAGGTTCCTAGGACAAGCTCGCGGCGACGGAGTGTGAGCGAGTGCTTGCTTTACCTGCCTCTCAATTCCCCAGACAGTCAACCCGACAACACGCCCTTCAGGGAGAATCCCCTCGGGGTCGGTGGAGACCTCAGAAGAACTGAAGAGACGAGATAAAGCATCAGGCTTGGTGTTTTTTGAGCCCGGACGATAAGAAATAACAAACTCGAAACGAGCGAAAAACAGAGCCCAACGAGCCTGACGCGCATTAAGTCGCTTTGGCTGAACGGATGTACTCAAGGTTCCTATGGTCAGTCCAAACGACAAAAGGAACGGTCGCCTCTCCAACCACTGTCGCCATTCGCCTAGGGCTAAGCGGATGGCGAGCAGTTCGCGATTACCAACATCATAGTTACGTTCTGACGGCGATAAGCGATGAGAGAAAACGCGCAAGGATGGACCTTGCCGTCAGAGAGAGAGCGCTGAGAAAGAATGGCTCCCACGCCCACCTCTGACGCGTCAACCTCAACAACAAACTGACTAGAGATGTCAGGTGTAACAAGAATAGGTGCGGATGTAAAACGATTCTTAAGAAGATCAAAAGCTCCCTGGGCGGAAACGGACCACTTAAAGCACGTCTTAACAGAAGTAAGGGCTGTGAGGGGAGCTGCCACCTGACCGAAATTACGGATGAAACGACGATAGAAATTAGCGAAGCCCAGAAAGCGCTGCAGCTCGACGCGTGACTTAGGAACGGGCCAATCAATGACAGCCTGGACCTTAGCGGGATCCATCTTAATGCCCTCAGCGGAAATAACGGAACCGAGAAAAGGGACAGAGGCGGCATGAAAAGTGCACTTCTCAGCCTTCACATAAAGACAGTTCTCCAAAAGGCGCTGGAGGACGCGCCGCACGTGCTGAACATGAATCGAGAGAGACGGTGAAAAATCAGGATATCGTCCATGTAAACGAAAACAAAAATGTTCAGCATGTCTCTCAGGACGTCGTTAACTAGTGCCTGAAAGACAGCTGGAGCGTTAACGAGGCCGAAAGGAAGAACCCGGTATTCAAAGTGCCCTAACGGAGTGTTAAACGCCGTCTTCCACTCGTCCCCCTCCCTGATGCGCACGAGATGGTAGGCGTTACGAAGGTCCAATTTGGTGAAAAACCTGGCTCCCTGCAGGATCTCGAAGGCTGAAGACATAAGAGGAAGCGGATAACGATTCTTAACTGTTATGTCATTCAGCCCTCGATAATCCACGCATGGGCGCAGGGACCCGTCCTTCTTCTGAACAAAAAACCCGCGCTCCGGCGGGAGAGGAGGAGGAGACTATGGTACCGGCGTCGAGCGAAACCGACAAATAATCCTCGAGAGCCTTACGTTCGGGAGCCGACAGAGAGTATAATCTACCCCCGGGGGAGTAGTTCCCGGAAGGAGATCAATACTACAGTCATACGACCGGTGTGGAGGGAGAGAAGTGGCCTTGGAACGACTGAACACCGTGCGCAGATCGTGATACTCCTCCGGCACCCCTGTCAAATCGCCAGGCTCCTCCTGTGAAGAAGAGACAGAGGAAACAGGAGGGATAGCAGACATTAAACAGGTCACATGACAAGAAACATTCCAGGATAGGATAGTATTACTAGACCAATTAATAGAAGGGTTATGGCGCACTAGCCAGGGATGACCCAAAACAACAGGTGTAAAAGGTGAACGAAAAATTAAAAAAGAAATGGTTTCGCTATGATTACCAGAGACAGTGAGGGTTAAAGGCAGCGTCTCACGCTGAATCTTGGGGAGAGAACTACCATCTAAAGCGAACAAGGCCGTTGGCTCCCCTAACTGTCTGAGAGGAATGTCATGTTCCCGAGCCCAGGTCTCGTCCATAAAACAGCCCTCCGCCCCAGAGTCTATCAAGGCACTGCAGGAAGCAGATGAACCGGGCCAGCGGAGATGGACCGGAAAGGTAGTGCGTGATCCAGAAGGAGAGGCCTGAGTAGTTGCGCTCACCAGTAGCCCTCCTCTTACTGATGAGCTCTGGCTTTTACTGGACATGAGGTGACAAAATGACCAGCGGAGCCGCAGTAGAGACAGAGGCGACTAGTGATTCTCCGTTCCTTCTCCTTGGCCGAGATGCGGATACCCCCCAGCTGCATAGGCTCAGCATCCGAGCCGGCGGAGGAGGGTGGCAGTGATGCGGCAGGTGGCAGTGATGTGGAGAGGGGAGCAACGGAGAACGCGAACTCCTTTCCACGTGCTCGGCGACGAAGATCAAACCGTCGCTCTATGCGAATAGCGAGAGCTATTAAGGAGTCCAGACTGGAAGGAACCTCCCGGGAGAGGATCTCATCCTTAACCTCGACGAGGAGACCTCTCCAGAAAACGAGCGAGCAAAGCCGGCTCGCTCCAGTCACTAGAGGCAGCGAGAGTGCGAAACTCAATAGAATAATCCGTTATGGATCGATTCCCCTGACATAGGGAAGACAGGGCCCTGGAAGCCTCCTCCCCAAAAACAGAACGGTCAAAAACCCGTATCATCTCCTCCTTAAAGTCCTGAAACTGGTTAATACACTCAGCCCTCGCCTCCCAGATTGCCGTGCCCCACTCACGCGCCCCGTCCGGTGAGGAGAGAAATGACGTAGGCGATGCGGGCTGCGCTCCTGGAGTAAGTGTTGGGCTGGAGAGAGAACACCACATCACACTGAGTGAGGAATGAGCGGCACTCAGTGGGCTCCCCTGAGTAACAGGGCGGGTTGTTGATCCTGGGCTCCGGAGACTCGGAAACCCTGGAAGTGGGCGGGATCGAGGTGGAGTTGGTGAACCTGTCTTGTGAGGTCGGAGACTTGGACGGCCAGGGTCTCAACGGCATGTCGAGCAGCAGACAATTCCTCCTCGTGTCTGCCTAGCATCGCTCCCTGGATCTCGACGGCGGAGTGAAAAGGGTCCGGAGCCGCTGGGTCCATTCTTGGTCTGATTCTTCTGTTATGTACTTGAGTGAAGACCCAAAAGCGGTTTTAACAGAAAACAGAGTTCTTTAATGAAAAACAGGAATGGCATAAATCCTCTTCCAACGTTGTCAATGGAACAAAAAGAACGTTAGTATAATGCAGGATGCACCTGCCAGGCAGACTCCGACAGGATAGGACAAGGTGGAAGCAAACGGGACGACAGCTTGCTTCTGGCATGAAAAACACAAACAAGAATCAGACACTGAAAGTAGCAGGAACAGAGAGAGAAATAGAGACCTAATCAGAGGGGGAAGAGAGAACAGGTGTGAAAGAGTGAATGAGCTAGTTAGGGGAGATGTAGAACAGCTGAAGAATGAGAGACAGAGAAGGTAACCTAAAAAGACCAGCAGAGAGAGACAGAGTGAAGAGAAAGGACAGGAACAGACATAACAAGACATGACA
>NW_027004033.1:0-5125 GCF_036934945.1 Oncorhynchus masou masou
TGTCATGTCTTGTTATGTCTGTTCCTGTCCTTTCTCTTCACTCTGTCTCTCTCTGCTGGTCTTTTTAGGTTACCTTCTCTGTCTCTCATTCTTCAGCTGTTCTACATCTCCCCTAACTAGCTCGTTCACTCTTTCACACCTGTTCTCTCTTCCCCCTCTGATTAGGTCTCTATTTCTCTCTCTGTTCCTGCTACTTTCAGTGTCTGATTCTTGTTTGTGTTTTTGATGCCAGAAGCAAGCTGTCGTCTCGTTTGCTTCCACCTTGTCCTATCCTGTCGGAGTCTGCCTGGCAGGTGCATCCTGCACTATACTACGTTCTTTTGTTCCATTGTCAACGTTGGAAGAGGATTTATGCCATTCCTGTTTTTCATTAAAGAACTCTGTTTTCTGTTAAAACCGCTTTTGGGTCTTCACTCAAGTACATAACAGAAGAATCAGACCAAGAATGGACCCAGCGGCCCGGACCCTTTTCACTCCGCCGTCGAGATCCAGGGAGCGATGCTAGGCAGACACGAGGAGGAATTGTCTGCTGCTCGACATGCCGTTGAGACCCTGGCCGTCCAAGTCTCCGACCTCACAAGACAGGTTCACCAACTCCACCTCGATCCACCGCCCACTTCCAGGGTTTCCGAGTCTCCGGAGCCCAGGATCAACAACCCGCCCTGTTACTCTGGGGAGCCCACTGAGTGCCGCTCATTCCTCACTCAGTGTGATGTGGTGTTCTCTCTCCAGCCCAACACTTACTCCAGGAGCGCAGCCCGCATCGCCTACGTCATTTCTCTCCTTACCGGACGGGCGCGTGAGTGGGGCACGGCAATCTGGGAGGCGAGGGCTGAGTGTATTAACCAGTTTCAGGACTTTAAGGAGGAGATGATACGGGTTTTTGACCGTTCTGTTTTTGGGGAGGAGGCTTCCAGGGCCCTGTCTTCCCTATGTCAGGGGAATCGATCCATAACGGATTATTCTATTGAGTTTCGCACTCGCTGCCTCTAGTGACTGGAACGAGCCGGCTTTGCTCGCTCGTTTTCTGGAGGGTCTCCTCGTCGAGGTTAAGGATGAGATCCTCTCCCGGGAGGTTCCTTCCAGTCTGGACTCCTTAATAGCTCTCGCTATTCGCATAGAGCGACGGTTTGATCTTCGTCGCCGAGCACGTGGAAAGGAGTTCGCGTTCTCCGTTGCTCCCCTCTCCACATCACTGCCACCTGCCGCATCACTGCCACCCTCCTCCGCCGGCTCGGATGCTGAGCCTATGCAGCTGGGGGGTATCCGCATCTCGGCCAAGGAGAAGGAACGGAGAATCACCAATCGCCTCTGTCTCTACTGCGGCTCCGCTGGTCATTTTGTCACCTCATGTCCAGTAAAAGCCAGAGCTCATCAGTAAGAGGAGGGCTACTGGTGAGCGCAACTACTCAGGCCTCTCCTTCTGGATCACGCACTACCTTTCCGGTCCATCTCCGCTGGCCCGGTTCATCTGCTTCCTGCAGTGCCTTGATAGACTCTGGGGCGGAGGGCTGTTTTATGGACGAGACCTGGGCTCGGGAACATGACATTCCTCTCAGACAGTTAGGGGAGCCAACGGCCTTGTTCGCTTTAGATGGTAGTTCTCTCCCCAAGATTCAGCGTGAGACGCTGCCTTTAACCCTCACTGTCTCTGGTAATCATAGCGAAACCATTTCTTTTTTAATTTTTCGTTCACCTTTTACACCTGTTGTTTTGGGTCATCCCTGGCTAGTGCGCCATAACCCTTCTATTAATTGGTCTAGTAATACTATCCTATCCTGGAATGTTTCTTGTCATGTGACCTGTTTAATGTCTGCTATCCCTCCTGTTTCCTCTGTCTCTTCTTCACAGGAGGAGCCTGGCGATTTGACAGGGGTGCCGGAGGAGTATCACGATCTGCGCACGGTGTTCAGTCGTTCCAAGGCCACTTCTCTCCCTCCACACCGGTCGTATGACTGTAGTATTGATCTCCTTCCGGGAACTACTCCCCCGGGGTAGATTATACTCTCTGTCGGCTCCCGAACGTAAGGCTCTCGAGGATTATTTGTCGGCTTCGCTCGACGCCGGTACCATAGTCTCCTCCTCCTCTCCCGCCGGAGCGGGGTTTTTTTTTGTTCAGAAGAAGGACGGGTCCCTGCGCCCATGCGTGGATTATCGAGGGCTGAATGACATAACAGTTAAGAATCGTTATCCGCTTCCTCTTATGTCTTCAGCCTTCGAGATCCTGCAGGGAGCCAGGTTTTTCACCAAATTGGACCTTCGTAACGCCTACCATCTCGTGCGCATCAGGGAGGGGGACGAGTGGAAGACGGCGTTTAACACTCCGTTAGGGCACTTTGAATACCGGGTTCTTCCTTTCGGCCTCGTTAACGCTCCAGCTGTCTTTCAGGCACTAGTTAACGACGTCCTGAGAGACATGCTGAACATTTTTGTTTTCGTTTACATGGACGATATCCTGATTTTTTCACCGTCTCTCTCGATTCATGTTCAGCACGTGCGACGCGTCCTCCAGCGCCTTTTGGAGAACTGTCTTTATGTGAAGGCTGAGAAGTGCACTTTTCATGCCGCCTCTGTCCCTTTTCTCGGTTCCGTTATTTCCGCTGAGGGCATTAAGATGGATCCCGCTAAGGTCCAGGCTGTCATTGATTGGCCCGCTCCTAAGTCACGCGCTCGAGCTGCAGCGCTTTCTGGGCTTCGCTAATTTCTATCGTCGTTTCATCCGTAATTTCGGTCAGGTGGCAGCTCCCCTCACAGCCCTTACTTCTGTTAAGACGTGCTTTAAGTGGTCCGTTTCCGCCCAGGGAGCTTTTGATCTTCTTAAGAATCGTTTTACATCCGCACCTATTCTTGTTACACCTGACATCTCTAGTCAGTTTGTTGTTGAGGTTGACGCGTCAGAGGTGGGCGTGGGAGCCATTCTTTTCAGCGCTCTCTCTGACGGCAAGGTCCATCCTTGCGCGTTTTCTCTCATCGCTTATCGCCGCCAGAACGTAACTATGATGTTGGTAATCGCGAACTGCTCGCCATCCGCTTAGCCCTAGGCGAATGGCGACAGTGGTTGGAGGGGGCGACCGTTCCTTTTGTCGTTTGGACTGACCATAGGAACCTTGAGTACATCCGTTCAGCCAAACGACTTAATGCGCGTCAGGCTCGTTGGGCTCTGTTTTTCGCTCGTTTCGAGTTTGTTATTTCTTATCGTCCGGGCTCAAAAACACCAAGCCTGATGCTTTATCTCGTCTCTTCAGTTCTTCTGAGGTCTCCACCGACCCCGAGGGGATTCTCCCTGAAGGGCGTGTTGTCGGGTTGACTGTCTGGGGAATTGAGAGGCAGGTAAAGCAAGCACTCGCTCACACTCCGTCGCCGCGAGCTTGTCCTAGGAACCTTCTGTTCGTTCCCGTTCCTACTCGTCCGGCCGTTCTTCAGTGGGCCCACTCTGCCAAGTTAGCCGGCCACCCCGGCGTTCGGGGTACGCTCGCTTCCATTCGCCAGCGTTTCTGGTGGCCCACTCGGAACGTGACGCGCGTCGATTTGTCGCCGCTTGTTCGGTCTGCGCGCAGACTAAATCTGGGAACTCTCCTCCTGCCGGCCGTCTCCAGACCGCTTCCCATTCCCTCTCGACCGTGGTCTCACATCGCTTTAGATTTCATCACCGGACTGCCTTCATCAGCGGGGAAGACAGTTATTCTTACGGTTGTCGATAGATTCTCTAAGGCGGCTCATTTCATTCCTCTCGCTAAGCTCCCTTCTGCTAAGGAGACGGCTCAGATCATTATCGAGAATGTTTTCCGAATTCATGGCCTTCCGTCTGACGTCGTTTCCGACAGAGGCCCGCAGTTCACGTCTCAATTTTGGAGGGAGTTTTGCCGCTTGATTGGGGCTTCCGTCAGTCTCTCGTCCGGCTTTCATCCCCAGTCTAACGGTCAAGCCGAACGGGCCAATCAGACTGTTGGTCGCATTTTACGCAGTCTTTCTTTTCGTAACCCTGCGTCTTGGTCAGAACAGCTCCCTGGGCAGAGTACGCCCACAACCTCGCTTCCCTCGTCTGCTACCGGTCTATCTCCTTTCAGAGTAGCCTCGGGTACCAGCCTCCGCTGTTCTCATCTCAGCTCGCCGAGTCCTGCGTCCCCTCCGCTCAGGCTTTTGTCCAGCGTTGCGAGCGCACCTGGAAGGGGGTCAGGTCGGCACTTTGCCGTAATAGGGCGCAGACTGTGAGGGCCGCCAATAAGCGTAGGACCAAGAGTCCTAGATATTGTTGCGGTCAGAGAGTATGGCTCTCCACTCAGAACCTTCCCCTTAAGACAGCTTCTCGCAAGTTGGCCCCGCGGTTCATTGGTCCGTTCCGTATTTCCCAGGTCATTAATCCTGTCGCAGTGCGACTTCTTCTCCCGCGCTATCTTCGTCGCGTTCACCCGGTCTTCCATGTCTCCTGTGTTAAGCCCGTTCTTCGCGCCCCCGCTCGTCCCTCCCCCCCCATCCTTGTCGAGGGCGCACCCATCTACAGGGTTCGTAAGATTTTGGACATGCGCCTCGGGGCCGTGGTCATCAGTACCTAGTGGATTGGGAGGGGTACGGTCCTGAGGAGAGGAGTTGGGTTCCCTCTCGGGACGTGCTGGACCGTTCGCTGATCGATGATTTCCTCCGTTGCCGCCAGGTTTCTCCTCGAGTGCGCCAGGAGGCGCTCGGTGAGTGGGGGGGGTACTGTCATGTCTTGTTATGTCTGTTCCTGTCCTTTCTCTTCACTCTGTCTCTCTCTGCTGGTCTTTTTAGGTTACCTTCTCTGTCTCTCATTCTTCAGCTGTTCTACATCTCCCCTAACTAGCTCATTCACTCTTTCACACCTGTTCTCTCTTCCCCTCTGATTAGGTCTCTATTTCCTCTCTGTTCCTGCTACTTTCAGTGTCTGATTCTTGTTTGTGTTTTTGATGCCAGAAGCAAGCTGTCGTCTCGTTTGCTTCCACCTTGTCCTATCCTGTCGGAGTCTGCCTGGCAGGTGCATCCTGCACTATACTACGTTCTTTTGTTCCATTGTCAACGTTGGAAGAGGATTTATGCCATTCCTGTTTTTCATTAAAGAACTCTGTTTTCTGTTAAAACCGCTTTTGGGTCTTCACTCAAGTACATAACA
>NW_027004034.1:0-5125 GCF_036934945.1 Oncorhynchus masou masou
TGTCATGTCTTGTTATGTCTGTTCCTGTCCTTTCTCTTCATCTCTCTCTCTGCTGGTCTTTTTAGGTTACCTTCTCTGTCTCTCATCCCTCAGCTGTTCTACATTTCCCCTAACTAGCTCATTCTCTCTTTCCCCACCTGTTCTCTCTTCCCCCTCTGATTAGGTCTCTATTTCTTTCTCTGTTCCTGCTACTTTCAGTGTCTGATTCTTGTTTGTGTTTTTTGATGCCAGAAGCAAGCTGTCGTCTCGTTTGCTTCCACCTTGTCCTGTCCTGTCGGAGTCTGCATGGCAGGTGCAACCTGCATTATACTACGTTCTTTTGTTCCATTGACTACGTTGGAAGAGGATTTATGCCATTCCTGTTTTTTATTAAAGAACTCTGTTTTCTGTTAAAACCGCGTTTGGGTCTTCACTCAAGTTCATAACAGAAGAATCAGACCAAGAATGGACCCAGCGGCTCCGGACCCTTTCACTCCGCCGTCGAGATCCAGGGAGCGATGCTAGGCAGACACGAGGAGGAATTGTCTGCTGCTCAACATGCCGTTGAGACCCTGGCCGTCCAAGTCTCCGACCTCACAAGACGGGTTCACCAACTCCACCTCGATCCACCGCCCACTTCCAGGGTTTCCGAGTCTCCGGAGCCCAGGATCAACAACCCGCCGTGTTACTCTGGGGAGCCCACTGAGTGCCGCTCATTCCTCACTCAGTGTGATGTGGTGTTCTCTCTCCAGCCCAACACTTACTCCAGGAGCGCAGCCCGCATCGCCTACGTCATTTCTCTCCTTACCGGACGGGCGCGTGAGTGGGGCACGGCAGTCTGGGAGGCGAGGGCTGAGTGTATTAACCAGTATCAGGACTTTAAGGAGGAGATGATACGGGTTTTTGACCGTTCTGTTTTTGGCGAGGAGGCTTCCAGGGCCCTGTCTTCCCTATGTCAGGGGAATAGATCCATAACGGATTATTCTATTGAGTTTCGCACTCTCGCTGCCTCTAGTGACTGGAACGAGCCGGCTTTGCTCGCTCGTTTTCTGGAGGGTCTCCACGTCGAGGTTAAGGATGAGATCCTCTCCCGGGAGGTTCCTTCCAGTCTGGACTCCTTAATAGCTCTCGCTATTCGCATAGAGCGACGGTTTGATCTTCGTCGCCGAGCTCGTGGAAAGGAGCTCACGTTCTCCGTTGCTCCCTCTCCACATCACTGCCACCTGCCGCATCACTGCCACCCTCCCCCGCCGGCTCGGATGCTGAGCCTATGCAGCTGGGGGTATTCGCATCTCGGCCAAGGAGAGGGAACGGAGAATCACCAATCGCCTCTGTCTCTACTGCGGCTCCGCTGGTCATTTTGTCACCTCATGTCCAGTAAAAGGCCAGAGCTCATCAGTAAGAGGAGGGCTACTGGTGAGCGCAACTACTCAGGCCTCTCCTTCTGGATCACGCACTACCTTTCCGGTCCATCTCCGCTGGCCCGGTTCATCTGCTTCCTGCAGTGCCTTGATAGACTCTGGGGCGGAGGGCTGTTTTATGGACGAGACCTGGGCTCGGGAACATGACATTCCTCTCAGACAGTTAGGGGAGCCCAGGGCCTTGTTCGCTTTAGATGGTAGTTCTCTCCCCAAGATTCAGCGTGAGACGCTGCCTTTAACCCTCACTGTCTCTGGTAATCATAGCGAAACCATTTCTTTTTTAATTTTTCGTTCACCTTTTACACCTGTTGTTTTGGGTCATCCCTGGCTAGTGCGCCATAACCCTTCTATTAATTGGTCTAGTAATACTATCCTATCCTGGAATGTTTCTTGTCATGTAACCTGTTTAATGTCTGCTATCCCTCCTGTTTCCTCTGTCTCTTCTTCACAGGAGGAGCCTGGCGATTTGACAGGGGTGCCGGAGGAGTATCACGATCTGCGCACGGTGTTCAGTCGTTCCAAGGCCACTTCTCTCCCTCCACACCGGTCGTATGACTGTAGTATTGATCTCCTTCCGGGAACTACTCCCCCGGGGTAGATTATACTCTCTGTCGGCTCCCGAACGTAAGGCTCTCGAGGATTATTTGTCGGTTTCGCTCGACGCCGGTACCATAGTCTCCTCCTCCTCCCCGCCGGCGCGGGGTTCTTTTTTGTTCAGAAGAAGGACGGGTCCCTGCGCCCATGCGTGGATTATCGAGGGCTGAATGACATAACAGTTAAGAATCGTTATCCGCTTCCTCTTATGTCTTCAGCCTTCGAGATCCTGCAGGGAGCCAGGTTTTTCACCAAATTGGACCTTCGTAACGCCTACCATCTCGTGCGCATCAGGGAGGGGGACGAGTGGAAGACGGCGTTTAACACTCCGTTAGGGCACTTTGAATACCGGGTTCTTCCTTTCGGCCTCGTTAACGCTCCAGCTGTCTTTCAGGCACTAGTTAACGACGTCCTGAGAGACATGCTGAACATTTTTGTTTTCGTTTACATGGATGATATCCTGATTTTTTCACCGTCTCTCTCGATTCATGTTCAGCACGTGCGACGCGTCCTCCAGCGCCTTTTGGAGAACTGTCTTTATGTGAAGGCTGAGAAGTGCACTTTTCATGCCGCCTCTGTCCCTTTTCTCGGTTCCGTTATTTCCGCTGAGGGCATTAAGATGGATCCCGCTAAGGTCCAGGCTGTCATTGATTGGCCCGTTCCTAAGTCACGCGTCGAGCTGCAGCGCTTTCTGGGCTTCGCTAATTTCTACCGTCGTTTCATCCGTAATTTCGGTCAGGTGGCAGCTCCTCTCACAGCCCTTACTTCTGTTAAGACGTGCTTTAAGTGGTCCGTTTCCGCCCAGGGAGCTTTTGATCTTCTTAAGAATCGTTTTACATCCGCACCTATTCTTGTTACACCTGACATCTCTAGACAGTTTGTTGTTGAGGTTGACGCGTCAGAGGTGGGCGTGGGAGCCATTCTTTCTCAGCGTCTCTCTCTGACGGCAAGGTCCATCCTTGCGCGTTTTTCTCTCATCGCTTATCGCCGTCAGAACGTAACTATGATGTTGGTAATCGCGAACTGCTCGCCATCCGCTTAGCCCTAGGCGAATGGCGACAGTGGTTGGAGGGGGCGACCGTTCCTTTTGTCGCTTGGACTGACCATAGGAACCTTGAGTACATCCGTTCAGCCAAACGACTTAATGCGCGTCAGGCTCGTTGGGCTCTGTTTTTCGCTCGTTTCGAGTTTGTTATTTCTTATCGTCCGGGCTCAAAAAACACCAAACCTGATGCTTTATCTCGTCTCTTCAGTTCTTCTGAGGTCTCCACCGACCCCGATGGGATTCTCCCTGAGGGGCGTGTTGTCGGGTTGACTGTCTGGGGAATTGAGAGGCAGGTAAAGCAAGCACTCGCTCACACTCCGTCGCCGCGAGCTTGTCCTAGGAACCTTCTGTTCGTTCCCGTTCCTACTCGTCCGGCCGTTCTTCAGTGGGCCCACTCTGCCAAGTTAGCCGGCCACCCCGGCCTTCGGGTACGCTCGCTTCCATTCGCCAGCGTTTCTGGTGGCCCACTCGGGAACGTGACGCGCGTCGATTTGTCGCCGCTTGTTCGGTCTGCGCGCAGACTAAATCTGGGAACTCTCCTCCTGCCGGCCGTCTCAGACCGCTTCCCATTCCCTCTCGACCGTGGTCTCACATCGCTTTAGATTTTATCACCGGACTGCCTTCATCAGCGGGGAAGACAGTTATTCTTACGGTTGTCGATAGATTCTCTAAGGCGGCTCATTTCATTCCTCTCGATAAGCTCCCTTCTGCTAAGGAGACGGCTCAGATCATTATCGAGAATGTTTTCCGAATTCATGGCCTTCCGTCTGACGTCGTTTCCGACAGAGGCCCGCAGTTCACGTCTCAATTTTGGAGGGAGTTTTGCCGTTTGATTGGGGCTTCCGTCAGTCTCTCGTCCGGCTTTCATCCCCAGTCTAACGGTCAAGCCGAACGGGCCAATCAGACTGTTGGTCGCATTTTACGCAGTCTTTCTTTTCGTAACCCTGCGTCTTGGTCAGAACAGCTCCCCTGGGCAGAGTACGCCCACAACTCGCTTCCCTCGTCTGCTACCGGTCTATCCCCTTTTCAGTGTAGCCTCGGGTACCAGCCTCCGCTGTTCTCATCTCAGCTCGCCGAGTCCTGCGTCCCCTCCGCTCAGGCTTTTGTCCAGCGTTGCGAGCGCACCTGGAAGGGGGTCAGGTCGGCACTTTGCCGTAATAGGGCGCAGACTGTGAGGGCCGCTAATAAGCGTAGGACCAAGAGTCCTAGATATTGTTGCGGTCAGAGAGTATGGCTCTCCACTCAGAACCTTCCCCTTAAGACAGCTTCTCGCAAGTTGGCCCCGCGGTTCATTGGTCCGTTCCGTATTTCCCAGGTCATTAATCCTGTCGCAGTGCGACTTCTTCTCCCGCGCTATCTTCGTCGCGTTCACCCGGTCTTCCATGTCTCCTGTGTTAAGCCCGTTCTTCGCGCCCCGCTCGTCCCTCCCCCCATCCTTGTCGAGGGCGCACCCATCTACAGGGTTCGTAAGATTTTGGACATGCGCCTCGGGGCCGTGGTCATCAGTACCTAGTGGATTGGGAGGGGTACGGTCCTGAGGAGAGGAGTTGGGTTCCCTCTCGGGACGTGCTGGACCGTTCGCTGATCGATGATTTCCTCCGTTGCCGCCAGGTTTCCTCCTCGAGTGCGCCAGGAGGCGCTCGGTGAGTGGGGGGTACTGTCATGTCTTGTTATGTCTGTTCCTGTCCTTTCTCTTCATTCTCTCTCTCTGCTGGTCTTTTTAGGTTACCTTCTCTGTCTCTCATCCCTCAGCTGTTCTACATTTCCCCTAACTAGCTCATTCTCTCTTTCCCCACCTGTTCTCTCTTCCCCCTCTGATTAGGTCTCTATTTCTTTCTCTGTTCCTGCTACTTTCAGTGTCTGATTCTTGTTTGTGTTTTTTGATGCCAGAAGCAAGCTGTCGTCTCGTTTGCTTCCACCTTGTCCTGTCCTGTCGGAGTCTGCATGGCAGGTGCAACCTGCATTATACTACGTTCTTTTGTTCCATTGACTACGTTGGAAGAGGATTTATGCCATTCCTGTTTTTTATTAAAGAACTCTGTTTTCTGTTAAAACCGCGTTTGGGTCTTCACTCAAGTTCATAACA
>NW_027004035.1:0-5125 GCF_036934945.1 Oncorhynchus masou masou
CTGTCATGTCTTGTTATGTCTGTTCCTGTCCTTTCTCTTCATTCTCTCTCTCTGCTGGTCTTTTTAGGTTACCTTCTCTGTCTCTCATTCCTCAGCTGTTCTACATCTGCCCTAACTAGCTCTTTCACTCTTCCCCACCTGTTCTCTCTTCCCCTCTGATTAGGTCTCTATTTCTTCTCTGTTCCTGCTACTTTCAGTGTCTGATTCTTGTTTGTGTTTTTTGATGCCAGAAGCAAGCTGTCGTCTCGTTTGCTTCCACCTTGTCCTGTCCTGTCGGAGTCTGCCTGGCAGGAGCATCCTGCACTATACTAACGTTCTTTTTGTTCCGCTGACAACGTTGGAAGAGGATTTATGCCATTCCTGTATTTTCATTAAAGAACTCTGTTTTCTGTTAAAACCGCTTTTGGGTCTTCACTCAAGTTCATAACAGAAGAATCAGACCAAGAATGGACCCAGCGGCCCGGACCCTTTTCACTCCGCCGTCGAGATCCAGGGAGCGATGCTAGGCAGACACGAGGAGGAATTGTCTGCTGCTCAACATGCCGTTGAGACCCTGGCCGTCCAAGTCTCCGACCTCACAAGACGGGTTCACCAACTCCACCTCGATCCACCGCCCACTTCCAGGGTTTCCGAGTCTCCGGAGCCCAGGATCAACAACCCGCCGTGTTACTCTGGGGAGCCCACTGAGTGCCGCTCATTCCTCACTCAGTGTGATGTGGTGTTCTCTCTCCAGCCCAACACTTACTCCAGGAGCGCAGCCCGCATCGCCTACGTCATTTCTCTCCTTACCGGACGGGCGCGTGAGTGGGGCACGGCAGTCTGGGAGGCGAGGGCTGAGTGTATTAACCAGTATCAGGACTTTAAGGAGGAGATGATACGGGTTTTTGACCGTTCTGTTTTTGGCGAGGAGGCTTCCAGGGCCCTGTCTTCCCTATGTCAGGGGAATAGATCCATAACGGATTATTCTATTGAGTTTCGCACTCTCGCTGCCTCTAGTGACTGGAACGAGCCGGCTTTGCTCGCTCGTTTTCTGGAGGGTCTCCACGCCGAGGTTAAGGATGAGATCCTCTCCCGGGAGGTTCCTTCCAGTCTGGACTCCTTAATAGCTCTCGCTATTCGCATAGAGCGACGGTTTGATCTTCGTCGCCGAGCTCGTGGAAAGGAGCTCACGTTCTCCGTTGCTCCCCTCTCCACATCACTGCCACCTGCCGCATCACTGCCACCCTCCTCCGCCGGCTCGGATGCTGAGCCTATGCAGCTGGGGGGTATTCGCATCTCGGCCAAGGAGAGGGAACGGAGAATCACCAATCGCCTCTGTCTCTACTGCGGCTCCGCTGGTCATTTTGTCACCTCATGTCCAGTAAAAGCCAGAGCTCATCAGTAAGAGGAGGGCTACTGGTGAGCGCAACTACTCAGGCCTCTCCTTCTGGATCACGCACTACCTTTCCGGTCCATCTCCGCTGGCCCGGTTCATCTGCTTCCTGCAGTGCCTTGATAGACTCTGGGGCGGAGGGCTGTTTTATGGACGAGACCTGGGCTCGGGAACATGACATTCCTCTCAGACAGTTAGGGAGCCCAGGGCCTTGTTCGCTTTAGATGGTAGTTCTCTCCCCAAGATTCAGCGTGAGACGCTGCCTTTAACCCTCACTGTCTCTGGTAATCATAGCGAAACCATTTCTTTTTTAATTTTTCGTTCACCTTTTACACCTGTTGTTTTGGGTCATCCCTGGCTAGTGCGCCATAACCCTTCTATTAATTGGTCTAGTAATACTATCCTATCCTGGAATGTTTCTTGTCATGTAACCTGTTTAATGTCTGCTATCCCTCCTGTTTCCTCTGTCTCTTCTTCACAGGAGGAGCCTGGCGATTTGACAGGGGTGCCGGAGGAGTATCACGATCTGCGCACGGTGTTCAGTCGTTCCAAGGCCACTTCTCTCCCTCCACACCGGTCGTATGACTGTAGTATTGATCTCCTTCCGGGAACTACTCCCCCGGGGTAGATTATACTCTCTGTCGGCTCCCGAACGTAAGGCTCTCGAGGATTATTTGTCGGTTTCGCCGACGCCGGTACCATAGTCTCCTCCTCCTCCCTCGCCGGAGCGGGGTTTTTTTTTGTTCAGAAGAAGGACGGGTCCCTGCGCCCATGCGTGGATTATCGAGGGCTGAATGACATAACAGTTAAGAATCGTTATCCGCTTCCTCTTATGTCTTCAGCCTTCGAGATCCTGCAGGGAGCCAGGTTTTTCACCAAATTGGACCTTCGTAACGCCTACCATCTCGTGCGCATCAGGGAGGGGGACGAGTGGAAGACGGCGTTTAACACTCCGTTAGGGCACTTTGAATACCGGGTTCTTCCTTTCGGCCTCGTTAACGCTCCAGCTGTCTTTCAGGCACTAGTTAACGACGTCCTGAGAGACATGCTGAACATTTTTGTTTTCGTTTACATGGACGATATCCTGATTTTTTCACCGTCTCTCTCGATTCATGTTCAGCACGTGCGACGCGTCCTCCAGCGCCTTTTGGAGAACTGTCTTTATGTGAAGGCTGAGAAGTGCACTTTTCATGCCGCCTCTGTCCCTTTTCTCGGTTCCGTTATTTCCGCTGAGGGCATTAAGATGGATCCCGCTAAGGTCCAGGCTGTCATTGATTGGCCCGTTCCTAAGTCACGCGTCGAGCTGCAGCGCTTTCTGGGCTTCGCTAATTTCTACCGTCGTTTCATCCGTAATTTCGGTCAGGTGGCAGCTCCTCTCACAGCCCTTACTTCTGTTAAGACGTGCTTTAAGTGGTCCGTTTCCGCCCAGGGAGCTTTTGATCTTCTTAAGAATCGTTTTACATCCGCACCTATTCTTGTTACACCTGACATCTCTAGACAGTTTGTTGTTGAGGTTGACGCGTCAGAGGTGGGCGTGGGAGCCATTCTTTCTCAGCGCTCTCTCTCTGACGGCAAGGTCCATCCTTGCGCGTTTTTCTCTCATCGCTTATCGCCGTCAGAACGTAACTATGATGTTGGTAATCGCGAACTGCTCGCCATCCGCTTAGCCCTAGGCGAATGGCGACAGTGGTTGGAGGGGGCGACCGTTCCTTTGTCGTTTGGACTGACCATAGGAACCTTGAGTACATCCGTTCAGCCAAACGACTTAATGCGCGTCAGGCTCGTTGGGCTCTGTTTTTCGCTCGTTTCGAGTTTGTTATTTCTTATCGTCCGGGCTCAAAAACACCAAACCTGATGCTTTATCTCGTCTCTTCAGTTCTTCTGAGGTCTCCACCGACCCCGATGGGATTCTCCCTGAGGGGCGTGTTGTCGGGTTGACTGTCTGGGGAATTGAGAGGCAGGTAAAGCAAGCACTCGCTCACACTCCGTCGCCGCGAGCTTGTCCTAGGAACCTTCTGTTCGTTCCCCGCTCCTACTCGTCCGGCCGTTCTTCAGTGGGCCCACTCTGCCAAGTTAGCCGGCCACCCCGGCGTTCGGGGTACGCCGCTTCCATTCGCCAGCGTTTCTGGTGGCCCACTCGGGAACGTGACGCGCGTCGATTTGTCGCCGCTTGTTCGGTCTGCGCGCAGACTAAATCTGGGAACTCTCCTCCTGCCGGCCGTCTCAGACCGCTTCCCATTCCCTCTCGACCGTGGTCTCACATCGCTTTAGATTTTATCACCGGACTGCCTTCATCAGCGGGGAAGACAGTTATTCTTACGGTTGTCGATAGATTCTCTAAGGCGGCTCATTTCATTCCTCTCGATAAGCTCCCTTCTGCTAAGGAGACGGCTCAGATCATTATCGAGAATGTTTTCCGAATTCATGGCCTTCCGTCTGACGTCGTTTCCGACAGAGGTCCGCAGTTCACGTCTCAATTTTGGAGGGAGTTTTGCCGTTTGATTGGGGCTTCCGTCAGTCTCTCGTCCGGCTTTCATCCCCAGTCTAACGGCCAAGCCGAACGGGCCAATCAGACTGTTGGTCGCATTTTACGCAGTCTTTCTTTTCGTAACCCTGCGTCTTGGTCAGAACAGCTCCCCTGGGCAGAGTACGCCCACAACTCGCTCCCTCGTCTGCTACCGGTCTATCCCCTTTTCAGTGTAGCCTCGGGTACCAGCCTCCGCTGTTCTCATCTCAGCTCGCCGAGTCCTGCGTCCCTCCGCTCAGGCTTTTGTCCAGCGTTGCGAGCGCACCTGGAAGGGGGTCAGGTCGGCACTTTGCCGTAATAGGGCGCAGACTGTGAGGGCCGCTAATAAGCGTAGGACCAAGAGTCCTAGATATTGTTGCGGTCAGAGAGTATGGCTCTCCACTCAGAACCTTCCCCTTAAGACAGCTTCTCGCAAGTTGGCCCCGCGGTTCATTGGTCCGTTCCGTATTTCCCAGGTCATTAATCCTGTCGCAGTGCGACTTCTTCTCCCGCGCTATCTTCGTCGCGTTCACCCGGTCTTCCATGTCTCCTGTGTTAAGCCCGTTCTTCGCGCCCCCGCTCGTCCCTCCCCCCATCCTTGTCGAGGGCGCACCCATCTACAGGGTTCGTAAGATTTTGGACATGCGCCCTCGGGGCCGTGGTCATCAGTACCTAGTGGATTGGGAGGGGTACGGTCCTGAGGAGAGGAGTTGGGTTCCCTCTCGGGACGTGCTGGACCGTTCGCTGATCGATGATTTCCTCCGTTGCCGCCAGGTTTCCTCTCGAGTGCGCCAGGAGGCGCTCGGTGAGTGGGGGGTACTGTCATGTCTTGTTATGTCTGTTCCTGTCCTTTCTCTTCATTCTCTCTCTGCTGGTCTTTTTAGGTTACCTTCTCTGTCTCTCATTCCTCAGCTGTTCTACATCTGCCCTAACTAGCTCTTTCACTCTTCCCCACCTGTTCTCTCTTCCCCTCTGATTAGGTCTCTATTTCTCTCTCTGTTCCTGCTACTTTCAGTGTCTGATTCTTGTTTGTGTTTTTTGATGCCAGAAGCAAGCTGTCGTCTCGTTTGCTTCCACCTTGTCCTGTCCTGTCGGAGTCTGCCTGGCAGGAGCATCCTGCACTATACTAACGTTCTTTTTGTTCCGCTGACAACGTTGGAAGAGGATTTATGCCATTCCTGTATTTTCATTAAAGAACTCTGTTTTCTGTTAAAACCGCTTTTGGGTCTTCACTCAAGTTCATAACA
>NW_027004036.1:0-5125 GCF_036934945.1 Oncorhynchus masou masou
AAACCTATTACAGCCTGACTGGTGCATACAACACAGAGACAGGAACAATCACCCACGAAATGCAAAGCGAAAACAGGCTACTAAATACGGTTCCCAATCAGATACAACGAGAATCACTGACTCTGATTGAGAACCGCCTCAAGCAACCAACCTAATTAACACACACACTATCGATCAACATAATCCCAAACACTACAAACCTCACTACGAAAATGCAATACATAATAACCCCATGTCACACCCTGGTCTGACTAACTAATTAACTAAAACACAAAATACTTAGACCAAGGCGTGACAGAGAGGGATATATGAGTTATGTTAGTATACTTGGAAGTAGGAATTTCTCTTTCAGGTGAAGTCCACGTGCAACAGCAAGCTGCAGGATCCAACTCCACTGGGTCTGCAAGGCTTTAGTGAAGGCCTTTGGTGGGGAGAAAAATAGCTTAAAAAACCACCTATTCTCATATCCTCTGCTCTTAGAAATAAAAGACAAAGTCAAATCCATGTTAAACCTATATACGAATGCAGGGTGAAGGGACAATTTTAAGGATTTTTGAAGGAACAACAACAACAATTTGAACACCGAATTAATTACAAGTAAGCCCTAAAAGAGATTGTATTTGAAAATAACATGATCATTTCATACCTTGATTACATTTGAGGAACAATCACAAATCTTAATTTTATTAATGGGTAAATATTTTCTGAATACATTTTTTTAGCTAAATTCTTTTTAACCAATAACAATAATCTGAAAAACTTTGAGTGCCAAAACAAATCACTTATTAGAGACGGTTTTGGTCCATAGACCCCCCTGTTAACAACCCTTGCTGTAATGTGTGTGTTTGTATAGTGGTCATTAAAACAACAGCTTAGAAACTCCAGTGGATTGTGTTCTCACCTCTACAGACTTCTTGGCAGGATGACCTCCCTTCCTTGGTTGTCTCCTTTGATCTGGACACTGTTGACTAGCTATCTCTGTGCTCCAGCTCTTTCAACACCCCTGAAACAAAAAAACAAAAACAGAGTGTTATGGCATTAGGGGGATGTTACTAGATATGAAAGTGCATCCACCAAATCATAAATTACATTTTCATTGTCAAAATAATAATTTAACATAATCGATCAAAAATCGAATTAAAGATGGGAGTATTACTGTTCTGTACAGTGCAGTACCTTTTACTTTTACCCTACAAGATCTGTATTGTGCCTAACTCTATTTGCTCTAATGTTGAACTTTCCCAGGTTGGGGAGGATGAGAACAGCTATACCGAGTAGTTGTCTTTCTTGGCATTCATGTTGGTATTGCGTTCGCTCAGTCATAGTTAACCTCCTCCTCCTCTTTCTCATTCAGCCACATCAACTCATGGTGGCTGCAGTGACAAAGGCATGAAGCTCATCAGGCTGCAGACGAGCCTTGGAAGAACTCTGAGAGAAAAAAATTACAATGAGATTGGAGAAGCATTAGATAAATGGCAGATTGTTCAAGAAAAGTTGTAGTTGTACGTTAATATTTTGAGTCAATAACTTACCGAAGCTTGCTATAATGCAACTCAGCTTGAGTAAGTAGTCTCTGTAGGCACATTTGCTGACAGGGAGTGACTCTGAAGGGAATAGAAAATACAAAAGATTAGAGAAGAAGCATGGCTAAAAAAGAAGCGATCATTTTGGCAGTAACCAAAGAGGATCAATGATGGTATGACTGACTCAGTCTAATTTTCCCCGAACTCCAATCCCATCCCAGGTAGTTTTTCACACTGTACCTCGTCTGCTTTTGCTTTGTTGATCTTAGCATGGAACTCCTCCACTGACTGGTGCAGGCCGCGGTGGCTGCCCAGCCGGGACTCCACGGTGTGCAGGTCCGAGCCCCATTCCCCCTGGTCGACCCACCTCTGGTTCTCCTCAACCCAAACCAGCAGGTCCTGGATGTAGCACAGGGTCACCTCATCCAGCTCGGGACGCACCATCATTTGGAACCTGCTGAAGGGTCTGCATCTGGGACATGGGTATTTGGGTGGTAGTCACTCCGGACTTCAGGCTCAGGTTGTACTCACTGCAAAGGTTCACCAGCTGCTCGTGGAGACGGTACACTCTGGAGGTAAAACAGGAGAAACAATGCTGAATTGTTCAATGACAACAAAACAGGTATTTCAATCAATTGGATTTTACAAGTTGGTTTAACAATACAATAAGGGCTTAGGTTTCATCGCGTGTCACACAAGGCCTCACAATAATACAGTAATGTTCTGAGTGGATAAGACTGCGGAATAGCCAGACTGCTAAATAGTCAATTAATGGTACCCAAACTATCAGTATGATCATTCTTGCACTGACCCTACTCAAACTCACTAGACTATATATTTACACTCACTCGCACACACTACATTGACACTCCAACACAAAAACCTCACACATTAACATACACTGCCCCCCCCCCCACACACACACATTACAAACCCAACACACTTTTACAGTCATGATTTGCGGCTGTTACTCTGTTCTTTATTTTACTATTATTATTATCTATTCTGATGCCTAGTCACGTTACTCTGCCTTCATGTACAGTACATTTATACCTCAAATACCTCTGCACATTGATCTGGTACTGGTAACTGATACCTCCTGTATATAGCTCCATTCTTGTGTATTTTATTTATTTTGTGTTACAATTATTATTTTTTTAACCATCGTTGGGAAGGGCTCGTAAGCAGGCATTTCACGGTAAAGTCTACACCAGTTGTATTGACAAAGTTAGATTTTATTTTGATGTGGTTTTACTCAGTGGTTGTTCTGACCTGCGGTACATCTGTTCAGCTTGTAGATGGCGTCCGTTCTTCAGCAGCTGCACGCTCATTGAAGAGGTACCGGATCATGCCCTCTGCCTTGTCCAGGTCTGTCTCTACCTCTGCTGTGTGCTTAGCAGGCTTTGCTGAGCTCAGCAAACGGAGATCCTAGAACATAGATACAGTATAAACACTATGGCACCATGTGTTCCATCTTGAATACAGCATTAGTAGACATCAGTCCATGAGCCTGAGAATGCTTTTGCACATCCGAACACATCCAATCTCACATAACTGTGGGGTATTCAATCACTGTATCATTGACTACTCAGTCTAGCAGCATGGATTTGTGGTGACAAATCTGTAGGGCCACAGATTGTACATTGTAAAGTCTACATTGGCTGTGACTGTCTGCCCCGGCAGGGTGTGAGACTCACCATCTGTAGCAAACCCTCAACCTGGTTGAGCTGCTCCTCACACAACCCAGACACCATCTGGACCTTACTGACAATCCTCTGCAGCCGCTCCAGCCTCAGGGTCAAAGGTCAACACATCAGGTCAACACATGTTCCACAGTCTCTCCTAAATCAGCTCTGAGGCTGGGGTATTGTCTAATGAAGTAATGGAATAACTAGATGATGGTACTGTAAATCATGAGTGGTAATACTTTACTCAAAGACAACAGTGGCCCTTTGGCCAGATCCCTTGTGAAACAAGCATTTTGACCTCAATGGGACAACCTAGTAAAATAACGATAAAATAAAATAATACTGTTGGTATAAATTTAAATCCAATGTACATAAATTTCAATACATTTCAAGAGCATCAATACAAATATCTGGAGAAAAAAAAGACGTTCGGCAAATTAGAGCAAACATTACACAATCTTCTCAGAAACATTATGCAGGCAGGGTAAAACACTCACTCCTTCTTCTCCTTCTTCTTGCGAAGTAAATACTCTAAACTGTAGCTCTGACTGGCAAAGGCCATGATGGATTCTCTGATAGCTCCCCAGTTGCTATGATGACAGTCGATAGGATGTTGTAATGCGATAAAGTTTTGTGAGGTTAGCTGTGCTGTGACTCACAGCCCACAGTAGCTTCCCTGACTACTGCCCTGACTACTTACTATAAGATGGGAAGTCTTGTGATGAGGGACCAACCCTTAACAAAAAATTACATATGCCCTGCTTGTCAGGACCCGGTTACTTAACCTGGGTCTCCTGAGAGAACAGTCACTTAAAACCTCTTGAAACTCCCCATCCCGGATCCGGGATTGTGACTAAGCCTCAGGCTCATTAGCATAACGCAACGTTAACGATTTCTGAAAATCGCAAATAAAATTAAAATAATGCGTTTGCTCTCAAGCTTAGCCTTTTCTTAACAACACTGTCATCTCAGATTTTCAAAATATGCTTTTGAACCATAGAAATTGACTAATTTGTGTAAGAGTATGCAAAGCTAGCATAGCATTTTGTGTAGCATGTAGCACGCAACATTTTCACAAAAGCCAGATAACCAAATAAATAAAATCATTTACCTTTGAAGAGCTTCTGATGTTTTCAATGAGGAGACTCCCAGCCACATACCAAATGCGCAGTGTTTCCTGAAAGCGTCTGTGTGTAGGAGAAATCGTTCCGTTTTCTACATTGCGCCTGGCTACCGAAACGAACCGAAATGCAGTCACCTACAACGTGAAACTTTTTCCGGATTAACTACATAACATCGACCGAAACATGGCAAACGTTGTTTGGAATCAATCTCAAGGTGTTTTTTCACATATCTCTTCATTGACATGCAGTTCGTGAAGCTTGCTTCTCTCTGTGCCCCATGGAAAAATACTGGCAGGTGACTTTTGCGCACCAATTTCGGCGCAGGACACCGGGCGGACACGTAAATGTGGTCTCTTATGGTCAATCTTCCAACGATCTGCCTACAAATACGTCACAATGCTGCAGACACCTTGGGGAAACGACAGAAAGGGGCAGACTCATTCCTCTTGCGTTCACAGCCATAAGGAGATCATGAAAGACAGAGCCTCAAAAATCCTTGTCATTTCCTGGATGCCAAGTCATCTTGGTTTTGCCTGAAGCTCACGTTAAAGGGCACGCACAGAGAAGATATTTGTATTTCTGGACACGTCAGAGTGTTTTCTTTTCGAACAGTAGCAATTATATGCATAGTCGAGCATCTTTTTGTGACAAAATTCTTGTTTAAAACGGGAACGTTTTTCTTCCAAAATGAAATAGCGCCACCATAAGTGTAAGAGGTTAACCAACTGAGCCACGAATAGTCAGCAGAACCCAGAAGATGAGGCAGACACAGCAGTACTTAAGACGGTGT
>NW_027004037.1:0-5125 GCF_036934945.1 Oncorhynchus masou masou
TGTCATGTCTTGTTATGTCTGTTCCTGTCCTTTCTCTTCACTCTGTCTCTCTCTGCTGGTCTTTTTAGGTTACCTTCTGTCTCTCATTCTTCAGCTGTTCTACATCTCTCCTAACTAGCTCATTCACCCTTTCCCCACCTGTTCTCTCTTCCCCCTCTGATTAGGTCTCTATTTCTCTCTCTGTTCCTGCTACTTTCAGTGTCTGATTCTTGTTTGTGTTTTTTGATGCCAGAAGCAAGCTGTCGTCTCGTTTGCTTCCACCTTGTCCTGTCCTGTCGGAGTCTGCCTGGCAGGTGCATCCTGCACTATACTAACGTTCTTTTTGTTCCGCTGACAACGTTGGAAGAGGATTTATGCCATTCCTGTTTTTCATTAAAGAACTCTGTTTTCTGTTAAAACCGCTTTTGGGTCTTCACTCAAGTTCATAACAGAAGAATCAGACCAAGAATGGACCCAGCGGCTCCGGACCCTTTTCACTCCGCCGTCGAGATCCAGGGAGCGATGCTAGGCAGACACGAGGAGGAATTGTCTGCTGCTCAACATGCCGTTGAGACCCTGGCCGTCCAAGTCTCCGACCTCACAAGACAGGTTCACCAACTCCACCTCGATCCACTTCCAGGGTTTCCGAGTCTCCGGAGCCCAGGATCAACAACCCGCCGTGTTACTCTGGGGAGCCCACTGAGTGCCGCTCATTCCTCACTCAGTGTGATGTGGTGTTCTCTCTCCAGCCCAACACTTACTCCAGGAGCGCAGCCCGCATCGCCTACGTCATTTCTCTCCTTACCGGACGGGCGCGTGAGTGGGGCACGGCAGTCTGGGAGGCGAGGGCTGAGTGTATTAACCAGTATCAGGACTTTAAGGAGGAGATGATACGGGTTTTTGACCGTTCTGTTTTTGGCGAGGAGGCTTCCAGGGCCCTGTCTTCCCTATGTCAGGGGAATCGATCCATAACGGATTATTCTATTGAGTTTCGCACTCTCGCTGCCTCTAGTGACTGGAGCGAGCCGGCTTTGCTCGCTCGTTTTCTGGAGGGTCTCCTCGTCGAGGTTAAGGATGAGATCCTCTCCCGGGAGGTTCCTTCCAGTCTGGACTCCTTAATAGCTCTCGCTATTCGCATAGAAGCGACGGTTTGATCTTCGTCGCCGAGCTCGTGGAAAGGAGCTCGCGTTCTCCGTTGCTCCCCTCTCCACATCACTGCCACCTGCCGCATCACTGCCACCCTCCTCCGCCGGCTCGGATGCTGAGCCTATGCAGCTGGGGGTATCCGCATCTCGGCCAAGGAGAGGGAACGGAGAATCACCAATCGCCTCTGTCTCTACTGCGGCTCCGCTGGTCATTTTGTCACCTCATGTCCAGTAAAAGCCAGAGCTCATCAGTAAGAGGAGGGCTACTGGTGAGCGCAACTACTCAGGCCTCTCCTTCTGGATCACGCACTACCTTTCCGGTCCATCTCCGCTGGCCCGGTTCATCTGCTTCCTGCAGTGCCTTGATAGACTCTGGGGCGGAGGGCTGTTTTATGGACGAGACCTGGGCTCGGGAACATGACATTCCTCTCAGACAGTTAGGGGAGCCCACGGCCTTGTTCGCTTTAGATGGTAGTTCTCTCCCCAAGATTCAGCGTGAGACGCTGCCTTTAACCCTCACTGTCTCTGGTAATCATAGCGAAACCATTTCTTTTTAATTTTTCGTTCACCTTTTACACCTGTTGTTTTGGGTCATCCCTGGCTAGTGCGCCATAACCCTTCTATTAATTGGTCTAGTAATACTATCCTATCCTGGAATGTTTCTTGTCATGTAACCTGTTTAATGTCTGCTATCCCTCCTGTTTCCTCTGTCTCTTCTTCACAGGAGGAGCCTGGCGATTTGACAGGGGTGCCGGAGGAGTATCACGATCTGCGCACGGTGTTCAGTCGTTCCAAGGCCACTTCTCTCCCTCCACACCGGTCGTATGACTGTAGTATTGATCTCCTTCCGGGAACTACTCCCCCGGGAGTAGATTATACTCTCTATCGGCTCCCGAACGTAAGGCTCTCGAGGATTGACATCTGGGTTCCGCTGTTGCGGTGCCATAGTCTCCTCATCCTCTCCGCCGGAGCGGGTTTTTGTTCAGAAGAAGGACGGGTCCCTGCGCCCCATGCGTGGATTATCGAGGCTGAATGACATAACAGTTAGAATCGTTATCCGCTGCTCTTATGTCTTCAGCCTTCGAGATCCTGCAGGGAGCCAGGTTTTCACCAAATTGGACCTTCGTAGCCTACCATCTCGTCGCATCAGGGAGGGGGACGAGTGGAGAGGCCGGCGTTTAACACTCCGTTAGGGCACTTTGAATACCGGGTTCTTCCTTTCGGCCTCGTTAACGCTCCAGCTGTCTTTCAGGCACTAGTTAACGCGTCTGAGACATGCTGAACACATTTTTTGTTTTTCGTTTACAAGATGATATCCTGATTTTTCACCGTCTCTCTCGATTCATGTTCAGCACGTGCGCCACGTCCTCAGCGCCTTTTTGGAGAACTGTCTTTATGTGAAGGCTGAGAAGTGCACTTTTCATGCCGCCTCTGTCCCTTTTTCTCGGTTCCGTTATTTCCGCTGAGGGCATTAAGATGGATCCCGCTAAGGTCCAGGCTGTCATTGATTGGCCCGTTCTAAGTCACGCGTCGAGCTGCAGCGCTTTCTGGGCTTCGCTAATTTCTATCTCGTCGTTTCATCCGTAATTTCGGTCAGATGGCAGCTCCCCTCACAGCCCTTACTTCTGTTAAGACGTGCTTTAAGTGGTCCGTTTCCGCCCAGGGAGCTTTTGATCTTCTTAAGAATGCGTTATACATCCGCACCTATTCTTGTTACACCTGACATCTCTAGTCAGTTTGTTGTTGAGGTTGTGGCGTCAGAGGTGGGCGTGGGAGCCATTCTTTCTCAGCGCTCTCTCTGACGGCAAGGTCCATCCTTGGCGTTTTTCTCTCATAAACATGCCGTCAGAACGTAACTATGATGTTGGTAATCGCGAACTGCTCGCCATCCGCTTAGCCCTGGGCGAATGGCGACAGTGGTTGGAGGGCGACCGTTCCTTTTGTCGTTTGGACTGACCATAGGAACCTTGAGTACATCCGTTCAGCCAAACGACTTAATGCGCGTCAGGCTCGTTGGGCTCTGTTTTTCGCTCGTTTCGAGTTTGTTATTTCTTATCGTCCGGGCTCAAAGAACACCAAGCCCTGATGCTTTATCTCGTCTCTTCAGTTCTTCTGAGGTCTCCACCGACCCCGATGGGATTCTCCCTGAGGGCGTGTTGTCGGGTTGACTGTCTGGGGAATTGAGAGGCAGGTAAAGCAAGCACTCGCTCACACTCCGTCGCCGCGAGCTTGTCCTAGGAACCTTCTGTTCGTTCCCGTTCCTACTCGTCCGGCCGTTCTTCAGTGGGCCCACTCTGCCAAGTTAGCCGGCCACCCCGGCGTTCGGGAATGCGCTCGCTTCCATTCGCCAGCGTTTCTGGTGGCCCACTCGGGAAGCGTGGCGCGTCGATTTGTCGCCGCTTGTTCGGTCTGCGCGCAGACTAAATCTGGGAACTCTCCTCCTGCCGGCCGTCTCAGACCGCTTCCCATTCCCTCTCGGCCGTGGTCTCACATCGCTTTAGATTTTATCACCGGACTGCCTTCATCAGCGGGGAAGACAGTTATTCTTACGGTTGTCGATAGATTCTCTAAGGCGGCTCATTTCATTCCTCTCCGATAAGCTCCTTCTGCTAAGGAGACGGCTCAGATCATTATCGAGAATGTTTTCCGAATTCATGGCCTTCCGTCTGACGTCGTTTCCGACAGAGGCCCGCAGTTCACGTCTCAATTTTGGAGTTTTGCCGTTTGATTGGGGCTTCCGTCAGTCTCTCGTCCGGCTTTCATCCCCAGTCTAACGGTCAAGCCCGAGCGGGCCAATCAGACTGTTGGTCGCATTTTCGCAGTCTTTTCTTTCCGTAACCCCTGCGTCTTGGTCAGAACAGCTCCCCTGGGCAGAGTCGCCCCAACTCGCTTCCCTCGTCTGCTACCGGGCTATCCCCTTTTCAGAGTAGCCTCGGGTACCCAGCCTCCGCTGTTCTCATCTCAGCTCGCCGAGTCCTCGTCCCCTCCGCTCAGGCTTTTGTCCAGCGTTGCGAGCGCACCTGGAAGGGTCAGGTCGGCACTTTGCCGTAATAGAGGGCGCAGACTGTGAGGGCCGCTAGCAAAGCGTAGGACCAAGAGTCCTAGATATTGTTGCGGTCAGAAGTATGGCTCTCCACTCCAGAACCTTCCCCTTAAGACAGCTTCTCTGCAAGTTGGCCCCGCGGTTCATTGGTCCGTTCCGTATTTCTCAGGTCATTAATCCTGTCGCAGTGCGACTTATTCTCCCGCGCTATCTTCGTCGCGTTCACCCGGTCTTCCATGTCTCCTGTGTTAAGCCCGTTCTTGCGCCCCCGCTCGTCCCTCCCCCCATCCTTGTCGAGGCGCACCCATCTACAGGGTTCGTAAGATTTTGGACATGCGCCCTCGGGGCCGTGGTCATCAGTACCTAGTGGATTGGGGGTACGGTCCTGAGGAGAGGAGTTGGGTTCCCTCTCGGAAGCGTGCTGGACCGTTAAGCTGATCGATGATTTCCTCCGTTACCGCCAGGTTTCCTCTCGAGTGCGCCAGGGGCGCTCGGTGAGTGGGGGGTACTGTCATGTCTTGTTATGTCTGTTCCTGTCCTTTCTCTTCACTCTGTCTCTCTCTGCTGGTCTTTTTAGGTTACCTTCTGTCTCTCATTCTTCAGCTGTTCTACATCTCTCCTAACTAGCTCATTCACCCTTTCCCCACCTGTTCTCTCTTCCCCCTCTGATTAGGTCTCTATTTCTCTCTCTGTTCCTGCTACTTTCAGTGTCTGATTCTTGTTTGTGTTTTTTGATGCCAGAAGCAAGCTGTCGTCTCGTTTGCTTCCACCTTGTCCTGTCCTGTCGGAGTCTGCCTGGCAGGTGCATCTGCACTATACTAACGTTCTTTTTGTTCCGCTGACAACGTTGGAAGAGGATTTATGCCATTCCTGTTTTCATTAAAGAACTCTGTTTTCTGTTAAAACCGCTTTTGGGTCTTCACTCAAGTTCATAACAGTCTGTATTCTCATTCTAGAT
>NW_027004038.1:0-5125 GCF_036934945.1 Oncorhynchus masou masou
TCCTCCACCAGGATCCACCAGGATCCCTCCACCAGATGCCCTCCTCCACCCGGATCCCTCCTCCACCAGGATCCCTCCTCCACCAGATGCCCTCCTCCACCAGGATCCCTCCTCCACCAGGATCCCTCCTCCACCAGATGCCCTCCTCCACCAGGATCCCTCCTCCACCAGGATCCCTCCTCCACCAGATGCCCTCCTCCACCAGGATCCCTCCTCCACCAGGATCCCTCCTCCACCAGATGCCCTCCTCCACCAGGATCCCTCCTCTACCAGGATCCCTCCTCCACCAGGATCCCTCCTCCACCAGGATCCCTCCTCTATCAGATGCCCTCCTCTATCAGATGCCCTCCTCTATCAGATGCCCTCCTCTATCAGATGCCCTCCTCTATCAGGATCCCTCCTCCTCTATCAGATGCCCTCCTCCTCTATCAGCTGCCCTCCTCTATCAGATGCCCTCCTCTATCAGATGCCCTCCTCTATCAGATGCCCTCCTCTATCAGGATCCCTCCTCTATCAGATGCCCTCCTCCTCTATCAGATGCCCTCCTCTATCAGATGCCCTCCTCTATCAGATGCCCTCCTCTATCAGATGCCCTCCTCTATCAGATGCCCTCCTCTATCAGATGCCCTCCTCCTCTATCAGATGCCCTCCTCTATCAGATGCCCTCCTCTATCAGGATCCCTCCTCTATCAGATGCCCTCCTCCCTCTATCAGATGCCCTCCTCCTCTATCAGATGCCCTCCACTATCAGATGCCCTCCTTATCAGATGCCCTCCTCCTCTATCAGATGCCCTCCCCTCTATCAGATGCCCTCCTCTATCAGGATCCCTCCTCTATCAGATGCCCTCCTCTATCAGATGCCCTCCTCTATCAGATGCCCTCCTCCACCAGGATCCCTCCTCTATCAGATGCCCTCCTCTATCAGATGCCCTCCTCCACCAGGATCCCTCCTCTATCAGCTGCCCTCCTCTATCAGCTGCCCTCCCTCTATCAGCTGCCCTCCTTATCAGCTGCCCTCCTCTATCAGCTGCCCTCCTCTATCAGGATCCCTCCTCTATCAGATGCCCTCCACTATCAGCTGCCCTCCTCTATCAGATGCCCTCCTCTATCAGCTGCCCTCCTCTATCAGCTGCCCTCCTCTATCAGCTGCCCTCCTCTATCAGCTGCCCTCCTCTATCAGGATCCCTCCTCTATCAGATGGCCTCCACTATCAGCTGCCCTCCTCTATCAGATGCCCTCCTCTATCAGATGCCCTCCTCTATCAGATGCCCTCCTCTATCAGATGCCCTCCTCTATCAGATGCCCTCCTCTATCAGGATCCCTCCTCTATCAGATGCCCTCCTCTATCAGATGCCCTCCACTATCAGCTGCCCTCCTCTATCAGATGCCCTCCTCTATCAGATGCCCTCCTCTATCAGATGCCCTCCTCTATCAGATGCCCTCCTCTATCAGATGCCCTCCTCCTCTATCAGATGCCCTCCTCCTCTATCAGATGCCCTCCTCTATCAGATGCCCTCCTCTATCAGCTGCCCTCCTCTATCAGATGCCCTCCTCTATCAGATGCCCTCCTCTATCAGATGCCCTCCTCTATCAGATGCCCTCCTCCTCTATCAGATGCCCTCCTCTATCAGATGCCCTCCTCTATCAGATGCCCTCCTCTATCAGATGCCCTCCTCTATCAGCTGCCCTCCTCTATCAGATGCCCTCCTCCTCTATCAGATGCCCTCCTCTATCAGATGCCCTCCTCTATCAGATGCCCTCCTCTATCAGGATCCCTCCTCTATCAGATGCCCTCCTCCTCTATCAGATGCCCTCCTCTATCAGGATCCCTCCTCTATCAGATGCCCTCCTCCTCTATCAGATGCCCTCCTCCTCTATCAGATGCCCTCCTCTATCAGGATCCCTCCTCTATCAGATGCCCTCCTCCTCTATCAGATGCCCTCCTCCTCTATCAGATGCCCTCCTCTATCAGATGCCCTCCTCCTCTATCAGATGCCCTCCTCTATCAGATGCCCTCCTCTATCAGATGCCCTCCTCTATCAGGATCCCTCCTCTATCAGATGCCCTCCTCTATCAGATGCCCTCCTCTATCAGATGCCCTCCTCCACCAGGATCCCTCCTCTATCAGATGCCCTCCTCTATCAGATGCCCTCCTCCACCAGGATCCCTCCTCTATCAGCTGCCCTCCTCTATCAGCTGCCCTCCTCTATCAGCTGCCCTCCTCTATCAGCTGCCCTCCTCTATCAGCTGCCCTCCTCTATCAGGATCCCTCCTCTATCAGATGCCCTCCACTATCAGCTGCCCTCCTCTATCAGATGCCCTCCTCTATCAGCTGCCCTCCTCTATCAGCTGCCCTCCTCTATCAGCTGCCCTCCTCTATCAGCTGCCCTCCTCTATCAGGATCCCTCCTCTATCAGATGGCCTCCACTATCAGCTGCCCTCCTCTATCAGATGCCCTCCTCTATCAGATGCCCTCCTCTATCAGGATCCCTCCTCTATCAGATGCCCTCCTCTATCAGATGCCCTCCACTATCAGCTGCCCTCCTCTATCAGATGCCCTCCTCTATCAGATGCCCTCCTCTATCAGATGCCCTCCTCTATCAGATGCCCTCCTCTATCAGATGCCCTCCTCCTCTATCAGATGCCCTCCTCTATCAGATGCCCTCCTCCTCTATCAGATGCCCTCCTCCTCTATCAGATGCCCTCCTCTATCAGCTGCCCTCCTCTATCAGATGCCCTCCTCTATCAGATGCCCTCCTCTATCAGATGCCCTCCTCTATCAGATGCCCTCCTCTATCAGATGCCCTCCTCCTCTATCAGATGCCCTCCTCCTCTATCAGATGCCCTCCTCTATCATATGCCCTCCTCTATCAGATGCCCTCCTCTATCAGATGCCCTCCTCTATCAGCTGCCCTCCTCTATCAGATGCCCTCCTCCACTATCAGCTGCCCTCCTCTATCAGATGCCCTCCTCTATCAGCTGCCCTCCTCTATCAGCTGCCCTCCTCTATCAGCTGCCCTCCTCTATCAGCTGCCCTCCTCTATCAGGATCCCTCCTCTATCAGATGGCCTCCACTATCAGCTGCCCTCCTCTATCAGATGCCCTCCTCTATCAGATGCCCTCCTCCTCTATCAGATGCCCTCCTCTATCAGATGCCCTCCTCCTCTATCAGATGCCCTCCTCCTCTATCAGATGCCCTCCTCTATCAGATGCCCTCCTCCTCTATCAGATGCCCTCCTCTATCAGATGCCCTCCTCCTCTATCAGATGCCCTCCTCTATCAGATGCCCTCCTCTATCAGATGCCCTCCTCTATCAGATGCCCTCCTCCTCTATCAGATGCCCTCCTCCTCTATCAGATGCCCTCCTCCTCTATCAGATGCCCTCCTCTATCAGATGCCCTCCTCTATCAGATGCCCTCCTCCTCTATCAGATGCCCTCCTCTATCAGCTGCCCTCCTCTATCAGATGCCCTCCTCCTCTATCAGATGCCCTCCTCCTCTATCAGATGCCCTCCTCCTCTATCAGATGCCCTCCTCTATCAGATGCCCTCCTCTATCAGATGCCCTCCTCTATCAGATGCCCTCCTCTATCAGATGCCCTCCACCAGGATCCCTCCTCCACCAGGATCCCTCCTCTATCAGGATCCCTCCTCTATCAGATGCCCTCCTCTATCAGATGCCCTCCTCCTCTATGAGATGCCCTCCACTATCAGCTGCCCTCCTCTATCAGATGCCCTCCTCTATCAGGATCCCTCCTCTATCAGATGCCCTCCTCTATCAGATGCCCTTCACTATCAGATGCCCTCCACTATCAGATGCCCTCCTCTATCAGATGCCCTCCTCTATCAGATGCCCTCCACTATCAGCTGCCCTCCTCTATCAGATGCCCTCCTCTATCAGATGCCCTCCTCTATCAGATGCCCTCCTCTATCAGATGCCCTCCACTATCAGATGCCCTCCACTATCAGATGCCCTCCACTATCAGATGCCCTCCTCTATCAGATGCCCTCCACTATCAGCTGCCCTCCTCTATCAGATGCCCTCCTCTATCAGATGCCCTCCTCCACCATCAGATGCCCTCCTCTATCAGATGCCCTCCACTATCAGCTGCCCTCCTCTATCAGATGCCCTCCTCCACCATCAGATGCCCTCCTCCACCATCAGATGCCCTCCTCCTCTATCAGATGCCCTCCTCCTCTATCAGATGCCCTCCTCTATCAGATGCCCTCCTCTATCAGATGCCCTCCACTATCAGCTGCCCTCCTCTATCAGATGCCCTCCTCTATCAGATGCCCTCCACTATCAGATGCCCTCCACTATCAGATGCCCTCCACTATCAGATGCCCTCCTCTATCAGATGCCCTCCACTATCAGCTGCCCTCCTCTATCAGATGCTCCTCTATCAGATGCCCTCCTCCACCATCAGATGCCCTCCTCTATCAGATGCCCTCCACTATCAGCTGCCCTCCTCTATCAGATGCCCTCCTCTATCAGATGCCCTCCTCCACCATCAGATGCCCTCCTCCACCATCAGATGCCCTCCTCTATCAGATGCCCTCCTCCACCATCAGATGCCCTCCTCCACCATCAGATGCCCTCCACTATCAGATGCCCTCCTCTATCAGATGCCCTCCACTATCAGCTGCCCTCCTCTATCAGATGCCCTCCTCTATCAGATGCCCTCCTCCACCATCAGATGCCCTCTATCAGATGCCTCCACTATCAGCTGCCCAGATCCTCTATCAGATGCCTCCACCATCAGATGCCCCCTCCACCATCAGATGCCCTCCTCCCTATCAGATGCCCTCCCTCATCAGATGCCCTCCCTCTATCAGATGCCCTCCTGATCCTCTATCAGATGCCCTCCTTATCAGATGCCCTCCTCTTATCAGATGCCCTCCACTATCAGATGCCCTCCACTATCAGATGCCCTCCTCTATCAGGATGCCCTCCACTATCAGCTGCCTCCTAATGACTATCAGATGCCCTCCTCCACCATCAGATGCCCTCCTCTATCAGATGCCCTCCACTATCAGCTGCCTCCTCTATCAGATGCCCTCCTCTATCAGATGCCCTCCTCCACCATCAGATGCCCTCCTCTATCAGATGCCCTCCACTATCAGCTG
>NW_027004039.1:0-5124 GCF_036934945.1 Oncorhynchus masou masou
TGTCATGTCTTGTTATGTCTGTTCCTGTCCTTTCTCTTCACTCTGTCTCTCTCTGCTGGTCTTTTTAGGTTACCTTCTCTGTCTCTCATTCTTCAGCTGTTCTACATTTCCCCCTAACTAGCTCATTCACTCTTTCCCCACCTGTTCTCTCTTCCCCCCTCTGATTAGGTCTCTATTTCTCTCTCTGTTCCTGCTACTTTCAGTGTCTGATTCTTGTTTATGTTTTTTGATGCCAGAAGCAAGCTGTCGTCCCGTTTGCTTCCACCTTGTCCTATCCTGTCGGAGTCTGCCTGGCAGGTGCATCCTGCATTATACTACGTTCTTTTGTTCCATTGACTACGTTGGAAGAGGATTTATGCCATTCCTGTTTTTTCATTAAAGAACTCTGTTTTCTGTTAAAACCGCTTTTGGGTCTTCACTCAAGTACATAACAGAAGAATCAGACCAAGAATGGACCAGCGGCTCCGGACCCTTTTCACTCCGCCGTCGAGATCCAGGGAGCGATGCTAGGCAGACACGAGGAGGAATTGTCTGCTGCTCGACATACCCGTTGAGACCCTGGCCGTCCAAGTCTCCGACCTCACAAGACAGGTTCACCAACTCCACCTCGATCCACCGCCCACTTCAGGGTTTCCGAGTCTCCGGAGCCCAGGATCAACAACCCGCCGTGTTACTCTGGGAGCCCACTGAGTGCCGCTCATTCCTCACTCAGTGTGATGTGGTGTTCTCTCTCCAGCCCAACACTTACTCCAGGAGCGCAGCCCGCATCGCCTACGTCATTTCTCTCCTTACCGGACGGGGCGCGTGAGTGGGGCACGGCAATCTGGGAGCGAGGGCTGAGTGTATTAACCAGTATCAGGACTTTAAGGAGGAGATGATACGGGTTTTGACCGTTCTGTTTTTGGCGAGGAGGCTTCCAGGGCCCTGTCTTCCCTATGTCAGGGAATAGATCCATAACGGATTATTCTATTGAGTTTTCGCACTCTCGCTGCCTCTAGTGACTGGAACGAGCCGGCTTTGCTCGCTCGTTTTCTG
This sequence comes from Oncorhynchus masou masou, assembly GCF_036934945.1. Lineage (NCBI taxonomy): Eukaryota > Metazoa > Chordata > Actinopteri > Salmoniformes > Salmonidae > Oncorhynchus > Oncorhynchus masou. The sequence goes on from NW_027004039.1 coordinate 1,036, forward strand.
GAAGGGTCTCCTCGTCGAGTTAAGGATGAGATCCTCTCCCGGGAGGTTCCTTCCTGTCTGGACTCCTTAATAGCTCTCGCTATTCGCATAGAGCGACGGTTTGATCTTCGTCGCCGAGCTCGTGGAAAGGAGCTCGCGTTCTCCGTTGCTCCCCTCTCCACATCACTGCCACCTGCCGCATCACTGCCACCCTCCTCCGCCGGCTCGGATGCTGAGCCTATGCAGCTGGGGGTATCCGCATCTCGGCCAAGGAGAAGGAACGGAGAATCACCAATCGCCTCTGTCTCTACTGCGGCTCCGCTGGTCATTTTGTCACCTCATGTCCAGTAAAAGCCAGAGCTCATCAGTAAAGGGAGGGCTACTGGTGAGCGCAACTACTCAGGCCTCTCCTTCTGGATCACGCACTACCTTTCCGGTCCATCTCCGCTGGCCCGGTTCATCTGCTTCCTGCAGTGCCTTGATAGACTCTGGGGCGGAGGGCTGTTTTATGGACGAGACCTGGGCTCGGGAACATGACATTCCTCTCAGACAGTTAGGGGAGCCCACGGCCTTGTTCGCTTTAGATGGTAGTTCTCTCCCCAAGATTCAGCGTGAGACGCTGCCTTTAACCCTCACTGTCTCTGGTAATCATAGCGAAACCATTTCTTTTTTAATTTTTCGTTCACCTTTTACACCTGTTGTTTTGGGTCATCCCTGGCTAGTGCGCCATAACCCTTCTATTAATTGGTCTAGTAATACTATCCTATCCTGGAATGTTTCTTGTCATGTGACCTGTTTAATGTCTGCTATCCCTCCTGTTTCCTCTGTCTCTTCTTCACAGGAGGAGCCTGGCGATTTGACAGGGGTGCCGGAGGAGTATCACGATCTGCGCACGGTGTTCAGTCGTTCCAAGGCCACTTCTCTCCCTCCACACCGGTCGTATGACTGTAGTATTGATCTCCTTCCGGGAACTACTCCCCCGGGTGGTAGATTATACTCTCTGTCGGCTCCCCGAACGTAAGGCTCTCGAGGATTATTTGTCGGTTTCGCTCAACGCCGGTACCATAGTCTCCTCCTCCTCTCCCGCCGGAGCGGGGTTTTTTTGTTCAGAAGAAGGACGGGTCCCTGCGCCCATGCGTGGATTATCGAGGGCTGAATGACATAACAGTTAAGAATCGTTATCCGCTTCCTCTTATGTCTTCAGCCTTCGAGATCCTGCAGGGAGCCAGGTTTTTCACCAAATTGGACCTTCGTAACGCCTACCATCTCGTGCGCATCAGGGAGGGGACGAGTGGAAGACGGCGTTTAACACTCCGTTAGGGCACTTTGAATACCGGGTTCTTCCTTTCGGCCTCGTTAACGCTCCAGCTGTCTTTCAGGCACTAGTTAACGCGTCCTGAGAGACATGCTGAACATTTTGTTTTCGTTTACATGGACGATATCCTGATTTTTTTCTCCGTCTCTCTCGATTCATGTTCAGCACGTGCGACGCGTCCTCCAGCGCCTTTTGGAGAACTGTCTTTATGTGAAGGCTGAGAAGTGCATTTTTCATGCCGCCTCTGTCCCTTTTCTCGGTTCCGTTATTTCCGCTGAGGGCATTAAGATGGATCCCGCTAAGGTCCAGGCTGTCATTGATTGGCCCGTTCCTAAGTCACGCGTCGAGCTGCAGCGCTTTCTGGGCTTCGCTAATTTCTATCGTCGTTTCATCCGTAATTTCGGTCAGGTGGCAGCTCCCCTCACAGCCCTTACTTCTGTTAAGACGTGCTTTAAGTGGTCGTTTCCGCCCAGGAGCTTTTGATCTTCTTAAGAATCGTTTTACATCCGCTCCTATTCTTGTTACACCTGACATCTCTAGACAGTTTGTTGTTGAGGTTGACGCGTCAGAGGTGGGCGTGGGAGCCATTCTTTCTCAGCGCTCTCTCTGACGGCAAGGTCCATCCTTGCGCGTTTTTCTCTCATCGCTTATCGCCGTCAGAACGTAACTATGATGTTGGTAATCGCGAACTGCTCGCCATCCGCTTAGCCCTAGGCGAATGGCGACAGTGGTTGGAGGGGCGACCGTTCCTTTTGTCGTTTGGACTGACCATAGGAACCTTGAGTACATCCGTTCAGCCAAACGCGACTTAATGCGCGTCAGGCTCGTTGGGCTCTGTTTTTCGCTCGTTTCGGTTTGTTATTTCTTATCGTCCGGGCTCAAAAAACACCAAGCCTGATGCTTTATCTCGTCTCTTCAGTTCTTCTGAGGTCTCCACCGACCCGAGGGGGATTCTCCCTGACGGGCGTGTTGTCGGGTTGACTGTCTGGGGAATTGAGAGGCAGGTAAAGCAAGCACTCGCTTTCACACTCCGTCGCCGCGAGCTTGTCCTAGGAACCTTCTGTTCGTTCCCGTTCCTACTCGTCCGGCCGTTCTTCAGTGGGCCCACTCTGCCAAGTTAGCCGGCCACCCGGCGTTCGGGGTACGCTCGCTTCCGTCGCCAGCGTTTCTGGTGGCCCACTCGGGAACGTGACGCGCGTCGATTTGTCGCCGCTTGTTCGGTCTGCGCGCAGACTAAATCTGGGAACTCTCCTCCTGCCGGCCGTCTCAGACCGCTTCCCATTCCTCTCGACCGTGGTCTCATCGCTTTAGATTTTATCACCGGACTGCCTTCATCAGCGGGGAAGACAGTTATTCTTACGGTTGTCGATAGATTCTCTAAGGCGGCTCATTTCATTCCTCTCGATAAGCTCCCTTCTGCTAAGGAGACGGCTCAGATCATTATCGAGAATGTTTTCCGTATTCATGGCCTTCCTTCTGACGTCGTTTCCGACAGAGGCCCGCAGTTCACGTCCCAATTTTGGAGGAGTTTTGCCGTTTGATTGGGGCTTCCGTCAGTCTCTCGTCCGGCTTTCATCCCCAGTCTAACGGTCAAGCCGAACGGGCCAATCCAGACTGTTGGTCGCATTTTACGCAGTCTTTCTTTTCGTAACCCTGCGTCTTGGTCAGAACAGCTCCCCTGGGCCGTACGCCCACAACTCGCTTCCCTCGTCTGCTACCGGTCTATCCCCTTTTCAGAGTAGCCTCGGGTACCAGCCTCCGCTGTTCTCATCTCAGCTCGCCGAGTCCTGCGTCCCCTCCGCTCAGGCTTTTGTCCAGCGTTGCGAGCGCACCTGGAAGGGGGTCAGGTCGGCACTTTGCCGTAATAGGGCGCAGACTGTGAGGGCCGCTAATAAGCGTAGGACCAAGAGTCCTAGATATTGTTGCGGTCAGAGAGTATGGCTCTCCACTCAGAACCTTCCCCTTAAGACAGCTTCTCGCAAGTTGGCCCCGCGGTTCATTGGTCCGTTCCGTATTTCTCAGGTCATTAATCCTGTCGCAGTGCGACTTCTTCTCCCAGCGCTATCTTCGTCGCGTTCACCCGGTCTTCCATGTCTCCTGTGTTAAGCCCGTTCTTCGCCCCCCGCTCGTCCCTCCCCCATCCTTGTCGAGGCGCACCCATCTACAGGGTTCGTAAGATTTTGGACATGCGCCCTCGGGGCCGTGGTCATCAGTACCTAGTGGATTGGGAGGGGTACGGTCCTGAGGAGAGGAGTTGGGTTCCCTCTCGGGACGTGCTGGACCGTTCGCTGATCGATGATTTCCTCCGTTGCCGCCAGGTTTCCTCCTCGAGTGCGCCAGGAGGCGCTCGGTGAGTGGGGGGGGTACTGTCATGTCTTGTTATGTCTGTTCCTGTCCTTTCTCTTCACTCTGTCTCTCTCTGCTGGTCTTTTAGGTTACCTTCTCTGTCTCTCATTCTTCAGCTGTTCTACATTTCCCCTAACTAGCTCATTCACTCTTTCCCCACCTGTTCTCTCTTCCCCCTCTGATTAGGTCTCTATTTCTCTCTCTGTTCCTGCTACTTTCAGTGTCTGATTCTTGTTTGTGTTTTTTGATGCCAGAAGCAAGCTGTCGTATTTGCTTCCACCTTGTCCTATCCTGTCGGAGTCTGCCTGGCAGGTGCATCCTACCATTATACTACGTTCTTTTGTTCCATTGACTACGTTGGAAGAGGATTTATGCCATTCCTGTTTTTTCATTAAAGAACTCTGTTTTCTGTTAAAACCGCTTTTGGGTCTTCACTCAAGTACATAACA